>NW_011500618.1:11787-14389 GCF_000495115.2 Populus euphratica | reverse complement strand
ATCAGTTAAAGAGGACTTTGAGATGTAAAATTAATGTAAAGATTATATACAATGATAAAAACAAATGTCAAAGTTAGAGGATACACTAATAGTATTAAAGATAAGTAAAGTATAAAATCTTTATAAATTATCAACATGGTCATTTTAATCATCTTATTTACATAACACCATACTTATAAATTTTATCAAGTATTCATGATGCTAACTTATATTGACAACAAATCAAGTTCCTCTCATTATAACGATGTCGACTGAATTCTATGAAGGATCAAGTATTTGATGTACCAATTGTTACACAACACAAATCTAGATTAACCATTTAACAAGTAAGGTATTAAGAATTAATAAGATAAAAATGATAAGACATGTTAATAGCAAGTTGTTTAGGATATAAGCATTGAAGTCCATATTGAGTTTATATTTACTTATCCTAACACCATTAGTGAAACCTTTTCACCTTGACATAATTAACTTAGCTAGACATTATGAAGGAGAAAAACTTAAAGAAACAATATAAGAACATAAACATGATATAAGTTAACTAAGTATAGTAAAGGAAATGAAAAGCATGAACAAGAGATTAATAAAAGCAACACTTAAGCATTACAAAAATATAAAGAGAAAGAGCAAGAACATAATCTTGATATGGAAAACAAGATGCCCAAATGAATGACAAATGCCTCCTTTTATAGGCTAAAATTTAGAACTATTCATGTGGTAATTGATAATTGATGTAGTGGCCAATTGTTGATTAATGGACTTGGTGGACAACATCATTCAAGCACTTTGAATGACTAAATTAACATTGATGCAATCAGAATTTGACAAAGTATTCTTCATGAAAGTTGTTGGTCATTGTCGGCATCTCCTTCGTAAGCTTAGCCTTTTCTTTGTCCTTTCACTTTCAATAGTTAATCACAATAATCAATCCTTTGAATTGTGAGAATACCTGCATTTAAAATGAGCATTTACCATAAATTAAAGGTATCTTATATTATCAAACTTGTTATTATAAAACATGCTCTAGTTAAGGAGTTATTGATACTTTAAGTGTAAAATGATGATATAAAGCCTTGATAAAAATGCACTTTTAAGTACTAATCAAGCCAAACACTAAATAGTGTTTGGGTTGTGGGACAGATTCAGACTTCTTTATTGTTGCTACAATTTGGACTTGAAAATGACATTTTTAAATCTTGGGCTCTATATGAAAGTTGTAGGTCTATGACTTACCTTTCCATTCATATAAAGTAGACTTAAATCCGAGATTTACAGCTCTAGATATGACCCAATTATCAAATAGTATTCCAGTTTGGACTACACCACCATCTCTTTTCTATGTCTAGCCATCTCTTTGTCATTTCAATTTCAGTTCTTAAACTCATCAATCAATCTTTTCATTTATATGATAGGCTTGCATTTAAAATAATTATTTACCATAAATTAAAGGTACTTATATTATTAGATATGCTTTTATAAAACATGCTTCAGTGAAGGAGTTATTGATACTTTAAATGCAAAATGATGACATAAAACCTTGATAAAAATGGACTTTTAAGTACTAATCAATAGCCATAGCAAATGTCCCACCATCATTTCCTGATCCAAACACTTCATTTCCTTCTCCTAGCCTCTAATTATATAAACAAAAAGCAAAACCATTGACCAAGCCCCCCCTCTCATTTGATTCCAACCATAGTCATTAGCATCACACCTTACAATCTCTCTCTCTTCCATGCAATGACCAAGCCACACATTTCTTAAGAGTGAGTAAAATAACCAAAAAATGAATTAAACAGAGAAAACTAAAAAAAAATATCTAAAAAAACCGAACTGTGATAAAAAACTGATTAAATAGTTTAAAATTTTGAAAAAACCAACAAGTTTAATTCGGTTTTGGTTTTATAAAATTGAAACAGAAAAAACTAAATCGAATCGATCCTAAACCAAAAAGACCTGGAAAAAAATCAAGGGAAACCTAGCTAAAACCGAGCCATACTAAAAAAAACAAAGCCAAAATCGAGCCAAGCTCACATAGTCTCGTAGTCAACTAAAGCTCCCACTAACTTCTATCTTCTCCTCCACCATTAACAACCATTAACCCCTTTAAATGTAAAACCAACATACACCACCGTAAGCTCAACATTAAGTAGGCCTCCCTTTATTTTTTCACTGTAAAAGGACCAAGCCCAGTTACTTTTATCTTCTTTAGTAGCCTTAATCAACATTCTCCTATAATCGAATGATCCATCACTTGCCACCATTAACACCAACTCTCTTTCTATGCCTTTTCATCTTCCATTGATAAGCAACCTCTCCATTGACCAGCAAGACAAGCAGCCTCTCAATGCCTTTCTATTTACCAATAACTCATGAACACAAGATTAATTTTTTAAAAAGAAGACACACATCCCTTAACAACTAGCCCTCTCTAAATCAACCTCTAACTCTCAAACCAACAACAAACCAGCTTCGACCCTGAACTGACACGACTAAAAGATTGATGTCTTTTTCCAAGTGTAGGAGTGTCGAAGTAATAAATAATCTAACAAGATTGGGGTCGAACCACATGGAGGTTAATTGTATAAATTATAGATAACAA
>NW_011500618.1:0-11713 GCF_000495115.2 Populus euphratica | reverse complement strand
TAATAATAATAATAATAATAATAATAATAATAAAGAAAGAGAAGAAGAAGAAGATGATGATGATGAGAACTTGGAGATGGAATATTAATGTAAGGATTAAACAATTATAATAACAAATGTCAAGGTTAGAGGTTCCACTAATGGTATATCAAACAAGTATAGTATAAACTCTTATTATTGAATTGGAAACCACACACAAAGGAGGTTCTAATCAGACTATAAATTGTTAACATCATTATATTATTTATCTTATTCGAATAATGCTAATACTTGTAGATATTGTCAAGTATTCATGATTATAACTTATGTTAACAACAAATCAAGTTCCTTTCATAGCTCAGGTGTCGGTTATACCATACAGTATGGGCTATGAAAGTGCCAAGCATTTGTTGTACCAAGTGTTATACAACATAAATCAAGATTAATCATTTAACAAGCAAAGTATTAAAGAGTAAACAAGATAACAAATATAAAACATGTTAATATCAAACATTAAAGTCCATATTAAGATTACACTATACTTATTCTTACACCAATAGTGTAACCTTTTCACCTTGACATAACTAACTTAGCTAGACATAATGAAAGAAAGAAAAATAAATAAACAAAATAAGAACATAAAAGTTAACTAAATAAAAGAAAGGAAATGAAAGGCATAAACTTAATATTAATGAAAGCAAAGCATAAACATTACAAAAAATACAAAGAGAGAAAGGAAGAGCATGATCTTGATCTGGAAACCAAGATGCCTAAATGCATGGCAAATGCCTCCTTTTATAGGCCAAAAATGGGAACTATTGATTTGATGACTAATTGATAAGTGGGTGGCCAACTTTTGACTTGGTGACAATCCTTATCTTCTCTTGTCTACCCAAAACATCATTGATAACATTAGAATTGGAACCACTTGTAAACATAAAAGTTGTAGGAAATTGTCTCAGATTTTCAGGAAAAAAAAATAGAGGTCATTTCGCTTCTAGAACTCTAGATATGGGTCAAAAATTGAATCATGCATGGGTTGAAGGACACATTCAGACTTCTTTATTGTTGCTACAATTTGAACTTAAAAATGACCTTTTTAAATCTTGGGCTCCATATGAAAGTTGTAGGCCTATGTCTTACCTTTTCATCCATATAAAGTAGACCTAAATTCAAGATCTACAGCTCCAAATATGACCCAATTACCAAACAGTGCTCCAATTTGGACTGCACTAACATCTCTTTTTTAAGTTTGGCCTTCTCTTTCCTTTCAATTTCAGTTCTTATTCAAGTCATCAATCAATCCTTTCATTTATGTGATAGGCCTGCATTAAAAATAGACATTTACCACAAATTATAGGTATCTTATATTATTAGATATATTATTATAAAACATGTTTTAGTTAAGGAGTTATTGATACTTTAAGTGCAAAATGATGATATAAAACCTTGATAAAAATGCACTTTTAAGTACTAATCACACCCCCCAACCAGCTTATTACTAGTCCCTAGTAATCAAAGCGTTAAAATAGAAAATGTTTTTACAAATTCCATAAAGAAAGGTATTCACGTTCAACTTCTATTAATCTATCTAGATAAAAATAAAAAAACTCTCATTAAATTTTTTATATCTACTCAATACCTCTTAAACAAGATATTAATAAACCTTTCTTTTATGCTTAATAGATCAACACGTAGTTATGGAGTTTTTCTTGGAAGAAAACAAAATTTTTTGTTCTAATGTTTAAGGTTTACTTCCTTGGGTTGGGATTATTATTTTTTCCTTTGCTTTTCTCTTTTTTTTTCTCTTATTTTTTTTAATATATATACATATAACTTAAAACACCATGCATCTTTAACCCATGTAACGTGCTTTCAACTAATGACTCCTAGACTAATTGGTCTTAGGGCATCAGGTGTTGAGACACCCCTACGAGCTTAGTAACTCGGGTTGCCGATATTGATATGTAGATAGTGCAATATTTGATTTTGTTTAGCTTTTCTCTTCAACCTATGTAACAAACATTGGGCCAATAGCTCCTACGTCAGTTGTCTTTAGGGTATTAGGTGTTAAAACACCCCTTTAGGCTTAATTGCTTATGTTAGGGAGGTTACAAAACCAAACTTATCTATATTTTTATTATCATCATTTTATTTTATTTTGAAATTATATATTATCCTTTTCCCTTAACTATTACCTTTAACAAAAGAACATAAATAATGTAATAATCTAATGTGCAACCCATAATCATATGTTAAAGTGCGTATGTGAAAATTAAGGTTTAAGAATACATGTTAAATAAGCATATGAGTAGAATTAAGTGATAACAATGAGAGAGTTTGTAAACCTAAATATTTCAAGAAGTATTATGATAGACCTTGTTAATAATGATTATTAAGATGTGTCTCTAGAGTCAGTTTAACAAAAGAGATCCTTTACTCTGTCATCCTAGTTACAACAATTTTGCACATGCTTTATGAAATAAAAAACACAGTTAGTTAATTTTTTTTGTCACCTACTACCCTCTCCCCCAAACCAAAACGAGACATTATCCTCAATGTTCTAAGGTAGAAAGATATAATACAGAAGACATCACCTGAAAAAATGAACATTGATAAACCTGAAACACACTTAAATAAATATAAGAAACAACAAAACACAAATATTATGCTATTAATAAAACCAAAAGACATAAAGATTCATAAATGAAGACTCAAATTCAATCTAAGCTTTTTACAGCTTTTCTTAGATGACCAATTTATGCGACTCATGGAGGGATCAATTACAGGAATAAAAGATTGTAGGTGGTCAATCAATTGTTCAGCAGTAGCAGTAGAGATTATGATTTGTGGTGCAGAAGATGTTAGAAATTCCTGTTTTACAACATGATTAAGAAATGACAACAATATCATAATAACCATCAACATTTAATAGACATATGAGTTTATGGTGAATGTGCAGTTGCGCCCAAGAGGAAATATGACAGATCTCTTCCAATATGCCTAGACCACGTGGTAAGGCAGTGAAGGCATCAACATGGTTAAACATTGCATTCATTCGAGCAGACATTATGGAGACCTCCAATTCCTCTCTAATTATTTTTCTAATGATGTCCCCTTATGTTGAAGCTTCGGGAACGACCCCCAAAACTTGACTACCTCGTAAAAATACAGCTATTGACACACCTCCCATTAACCCAAGACTGCCTCCCCCATACACTAAATGAATCTTTCTCTCAGTTAGCACCTGACTAAGATGATTTGCTGATTCTAAAAACTCTTTTTCTTTACCAGGACTAAATCCACCGAAAACACAAACATTTCTTATGTGATGACTTGAGAAACTTGCCATTTCCACACTTCTATATTTGTTGAATGTGTGGGTTGAGCATAAATGAAAGAAAGGAAGAGAGGATTTTATAGATGAGAAATTGAAAAGGCAATCATACCACCTATATATAGGCTAGTTGGAGTCTCACTCTCACACACTCTCTCTCTATATATATATATTTATTTATTAAAAAACATGCGTATGTATAGGTGGTTGTGATTGTGGCTCATATATTCCCTTGGTTTTACATCCAAGAATAGCTTAAATGCCCTCTATAGGTCGAAGATAGACTTTCCATCTAGTTTTCTTAAAAACTAGCAAACATGGTCTTTTTTAATCAGATTCCCAAGACTATATCAAGCATGTTCTTTATGAAAATGGGTTCATAATTCATGAATTGCAAGATGCTTATCTCGACTATGATAAGACTTAAGAGTTAATAGAAGATTATCTAATAACTCTCTGTGTTTTGAAATAAATTCCACTTTTTGATAATTTTCACAGGTTTTGCGAAATGCATGTAATTCCTTGAATATGGTAGACTAGTAAAATCCACTTTGTAAGATTTCTACAGTCCTTTTTTTGACGAGAAATGATCCCCACGTGCCTTAGAGTGATAAAATTCAATGACATTACTTACCTCATTGTCGGGAATGCATCTTTGAAATATTTGATCAGGATAATAATTGAATAAGTAAGGGTTATCCCAATAAAATTTTTGCATGTTGCTCAATAATTTTCTTTTGTCTTTAGTACTCTAGTGAGCTGGCAAAAATCCTGAAGCAAGAAAATTGATATTTTTGGCAAACTAAGGTGAACTAAGAGAAAGTAGAGATTCATCAGGAAAGTAATCATCGATTGGTGTGATGTCTGGTGTCGAATCTGTTGTCACTTTTGATAAAAGATTTGGTGCCATTTTCATCCTTGAATTCTTCCTGATTGGTCATGGCATAAGGAAATAGAAATGTTGATGGTGAATAAGTCTTTTCTTTGTAAGGTTCAGATTTAACCCCTTCCTTACCCTTAGAGATTGACTCATCATCTTTCTCACAAGGTTCAAGAATTGGTTTTGAATAACCTTACCACTAAGAAGAGTGATGACTGATTTGACTTGATCCATGTGTTGACTTC
Organism: Populus euphratica; assembly: GCF_000495115.2. Classification (NCBI taxonomy): domain Eukaryota; kingdom Viridiplantae; phylum Streptophyta; class Magnoliopsida; order Malpighiales; family Salicaceae; genus Populus; species Populus euphratica. The sequence goes on along the minus strand of NW_011500618.1, from coordinate 7,272 downwards.
CAGAACTACTTGCATTTGCATTGTATTGCCCTTTAGGATTTTGCTGTGGTTGAGATGCAAACTTACCTTTCACTTGAAAACTAAGAGCAGATGTGAATTTTGTAAGAGTATCTTTAAAATCTGTTATGCTTTGAGCAAGTTAAGTGTTGATTGACTCTTGCTTTTCAATGAATGCATACAAAGTTTTCTCAAAATTTCTTCTAAGAGGTGGAGCATAAAAATGTGCATATCCATGAGAATTTTGGAAATTATGGTGTGCTTGAAACTGTGGTGGTGAAGTTTGTGCATTGTCACTCTTCCAACTGAGATTTTAGTGATTTATCTAACCAGGGTTGTATGTTTACGAGTATGGGTTATGATTGGGTCTTTGGAAACTATTTAAAGCATGAGCTTGTTCATGAAGACATTCCTTAAAAGAATGCAAGGTTGGACAATCATTGGTTGAGTGTTCATTGGTTTCACAGATTTGACACATAATACAGATTTTAATTGACCATTCTTTTTCAATTCTAGTGCCTCAACTTTCCTAGCTAAAAACGTAAACTTGGCTTGGAGGTCATGATCTTCCCTAAGGTTGTGTATACCTCCACTAGATGTTTGAGGTTGAGTTTTACTCGGTGCCTCATAAGTACCCGCGGTGTTCTAATTTTGAGCATTTTCAACTAACAAATCCAAGTACTTCATTGCTTTATCAGGGTTTTTATCTTCAAAAGTTCCATTGCACATCAATTCAACTATTTGCCTATCTTTATGTGTTAACCCTTCATAAAAATATAAAACCAATCTCCATGTTTCAAAACCATGATAAGGGCAAGTATTAATCAAGTCTTGACACCTATCCCAACATTAGTAAAATGTTTCTCCTATTTTTTTTTTTTTTATGAAAGTGGTCATTTGTCTTTTAAAAGAATTTGTTCTATGAGATGGGAAAAACTTCTTTAAAAACTGTTATTGCATTTTATCCTAAGCACGAATGGATCCTAGACTCAAATTTTATAGCCATGTTTTAGCTTTATCTTTTAATAAAAAAGAAAAAAGCTTTAATTTGATGGTGTTCATGCTACAATTTAAGTCATTATAGGTGTTATAGACCTTATCAATTTCCCTTAAATACTAGTATGAATTTTCAAAATCTAAGCTATGAAAAGAAGGTAAAAGTTGAATATTGCTTGGCTTAAAATTAAAATAAAATGCATCAGGAGAAAAAACTATGCATGATGGTGCACTTGTTCTTGTAGGATTCATGTGGTCTCTAAGTGTTCTAACATGGTTATTCTCATTATTCTTATTATGAAGTGATTGATTATCTTCTTTGGCCATATTTTCTAAAAATGATGAGAATACCTTACAAAGTGTATCATTTAATGTACGTGACCACACTCTCATGCACGTGTAGGAATAGAATAAAAGCAAGAAGAAAACAAAAGAAGAAGTAAAAGGAAGAAGAAAACAAAAGAAGAAGAAACAAGAGAAAAGAAACAAAGTTATATACAAGAAAAGTGAAAAGAGAAAATAAAACAAATACTATAATTTGTACAAGAACTTACCTCCCTGGCAACGACGTTAAAAACTTGGCACGACCAAAAGATTGATGTCTTCTCCCAAATGCAGGAGTGTCAAAGTAATAAATAACCCGGCAAGACCAGGGTCAAACCACAGGGAGGTTAATTGTATAAATTATAGATAACAATAATATAACAACAACAACAACAATAACAATAACAATAAGAACAGGAACAATAATAGTAGTAGTAATAGTAGTAGTAATAATAATAATAATAATAATAACAATAAAGAAGAAGAAGAAGAAGAAGAAGAAGAAGGTGATGAGAACTTTGAGATGGAAGATTAATGTAAAGATTAAATAATGATTACAACAAATGTCAAGGTTAGAGGATCCACTAATGGTATATCAAACAAGTATAGTATAAACTCTTATTATTCAATTGGAAACCACATACAAAGGAGGTTCTAATCAGATTATAAATTGTTAACATCATTACATTATTTATCTTATTCGAATAATGCTAATACTTATAAATGTTGTCAAGCATTCATGATTATAACTTATGTTAACAACAAATCAAGTTCCTTTCATAGCTCAGGTGTCGATTATACCATATATTATGGGTTATGAAAGTGTCAAACATTTGTTGTACTAAGTGTTATACAACATAAATCTAAATTAGTCATTAAACAAGCAAAGTATTAAAGAGTGAACAAGATAACAAATACGAAACATGTTAGTATGAAACATTAAAATCCATGTTAAGTTTACACTATACTTATTCTTACACCATTAGTGTAACCTTTTCACCTTGACATAATTTGTAACCTTTTCACCTTTATTCTTACACCATTAGTGTAACCTTTTCACCTTGTCATAATAAACTTAGCTAATCATAATGAAAGAAAGAAACATAAATAAATAAAATAAGATAAAAGTTAACTAAGTAAAAGAAAGAAAATGAAAGGCATAAACTTAATATTAATGAAAGCAAAACATAAGCAATACAAAGAGAGAAATAAAAAGCATGATCTTGACATAGAAACCAAGATGCCTAAATGCATGGTAAATGCCTCATTTTATAGGCTAAAATTAGAAACTATTGATATGATGACTAATTAATGAGTGGATGGCCAACTCTTGACTTGGTGACAGTTCTTATCTTCTCTTGTCTGCACTAAAACGTCATTGATAACGTTAGAATTGAAAACATAAAAGTTGTAAAAAAATATCTCAACTTTCTAAGAAAAAAAATAGTGGTCATTTGGACACCTAGAATTCTAGATATGGACCAAAAACTGAACAGTGCACGGGCTGGAGGACAGTTTCAGACTTTTTTTATTGTTGCTACAATTTAGACTTGAAAATAGCTTTTTTAAATTTGGGCTCCATATGAAAGTTGTAGGCCTATGTTGTATCTTTCTATCCATATAAAGTAGACCTAAATCTGAGATCTACAGGTCCAGATATGACCTAATTACTGAATAGTGTTCCGGTTTAGACTGTACCAACATCTGTTTTCTAAGTTTGGCCATCTCTTTGTCCTTTCAATTTGAGTTCTTAAATTCATCAATCAATCCTTTTATTTATGTGATAGGCCTGCATTTAAAATGAATATTTACCAAAAATTAAAGGTATCTTATGTTATTGATATGTTATTATAAAACATGCTTTAGTTAAGGAGTTATTGATACTTCAGTGCAAAATGATGATATAAAACCTTGATAAAAATACACTTTTAAGTCCTAATCATTAACCCATCACTATCACCATCACCCATGCAACCAACATCCCTTTATTAACGCCAATAGCCCTTTCACGGTCTCCCTCTCTTTCCATCTCCATCGTGTTCTAGTAATGCTACCAACCACTATTAGTTTCCATCACAATAGCCTTAATAACAACTTAATATCCTTACATGATAGTCACATGACCTTGAGCATGTTATGTAGCCAGAACAACAAATGCAACTAGTATAAGTGATGGAATTGAACAAAGAAAAGGAGAGAGAGACCAAAGCTATTGAGGTTCAAATCTCTTTCCAAAGGCCTTTGTTTGCCTCACCGCTAGCCAAAGAAGAAAAGAAGATTCAACAACAAGAAACAGGTTTGTAGAAAATAAAATCGAAAGAACCAAATCTTGTTGTGTGATATCAACCAAATGAGTTCTGAATTTGACAAGTAAGGTTTGAATTTGACATTAAAATATCTACTTATCCATTTTCTAAGATTGAACATATCTTTTAAATTATATATTTCTAAACTCCATTTGACCTGAACATTAACTAAACTATATTTTCATGCATCTAGTATCTTTCTGTAAAATTTTAGCTTATTTCAATATATGATTTAAAAGATATGTTCAATCTTAGAAAACGGATAAGTAGATATTGATCATGAATTACTTTTTCAGTAAAGTCCACTTCCTGTAAATCATTATCATCTCTAGGTTACTTGCAAATGTTGAAAATATTCATCTCCAATGTCATGTTTCTAAATGATAGCTTCATCAATCCATTCCTACAATTAATCAATGCCTTAGAAGTTGCAAGAAATGAACGTCCTAAAATAACAGGAAATGAATTACATACTTTAACAGGTTGTGTGTCCAAGACAATAAAATCCATAGGATAAATGAATTTATTGACTTGTACTAACACATCTTCAATTATTCCTCTAGGCACTTTTATAGATCTATCGGCAAGTAAAAGAGTTATAGAAGTTGGTTTTAACTCACCTAGATTGAGACTTTGAAAAACTGAATATGGAAGTAAATTCACACTAGCTCCAAGATCAAGTAAGGCTCTTTCAATTTTATGCTCTCTAATAAAGCAAGAAATTGTAGGACAACTAGGGTCTTTATATTTCAAAGCATTATTGTTCTGAATAATAGCACTTACTTGTTCAACTAAAAAGGCTTTCTTTTTCACATTCAGTTTCCTCTTCACAGTGCATAGATCTTTCAAAAATTTAGCATAGGAAGGAACCTGTTTAATAGCATCCAGCAAAGGTATATTGATTCTTACCTGTTTGAAAGTTTCAAAAATTTCAGAGTTGTGGTTGACTTTCCTTTGTTTGGTCATAGCATGAGGAAATGGAAGTGTTGGTGGGGAATCAGTCGTTTCTTTTCAATTCTCAGATTCAACCCCTTCCTTACCCTCAAAGATTGACTCATCATCTTTCTCACAAGGTTCAAGAGTGGGTTTTTCAATAACCTTACCACTGTGAAGAGTAGTGACTGATTTGACTTGATCCATGTGTTGGCTTCCGGAACTACTTGCATTTGCATTGTATTGCCCCTTGGGATTTTGTTGTGGTTGAGATGGAAACTTACCTTTCTCTTGGAAACTGAGAGCAGATGTTAATTTTGCAAGAGTATCTTTAAAATCTGTCATGTTTTGAGCAAGTTGAGTATTGATTGTCTCTTGCTTTTCAATGAATGCATGCAATGTTTCCTCAAGATTTCTTCTAGGAGGTGGAGCATAAGGAGGTGCATATCCATGAGAATTTTGGAAATTGTGGTGTACTTGAAATGGTGGTTGTGAAGTTTGTGTATTGTTGTTCTCACTCTTCCAACTAAAATTTGGGTGATTTCTCCAACCAGGGTTGTATGTTTGTGAGTATGGGTTGTGGTTGGCCCTTTGGAAACTGTTTAAAGCATGAGCTTGTTCATGGAGACATTCCTTAAAAGAAGGCAAGGTTGGACAATCGTTGGTTGAGTGTTCATTTGTTTCACAGATTTGACACACAATATTTTCAACAGATTTTAATTGACCACTCTTTTTCAATTCTAGTGCCTCAACTTTTCTAGCTAAAGATGCAAACTTGGCTTGAAGGTCATGATCTTCCCTAAGGTTATACATACCTCCACTAGATGTATGAGGTTGAGTTTTACTCAGTGCCTCATAAGTACCCGCGGTGTCCTAATTTTAAGCATTTTTAGCTAACAAGTCTAAGTACTCCATTGCTTCATCAAGGTCTTTATCTTCAAAAGTTCCATTGCACATTAATTTAACCATTTGCCTATCTCCAAAAGTTCCATTGCACATCAATTCAACCATTTGCCTATCTTTAGGTGTTAACCCTTCATAGAAATGTGAAACCAATCTCCATGTTTCAAAACCATGATGAGGGCAAGTATTAAGCAAGTCTCGATACCTGTCCCAACATTGGTAAATCCCAACATTTGTAAAATGTTTCTCCTGGTTTTTGAGTGAAAGTGGTGATTTGTCTTTTGAAAGAGTTTGTTCTGTGAGATGGGAAAAACTTCTTTAAAAACTGCTGTTGCATTTCATCCCAAACACGAATGGATCCTGGTCTCAAATTTTGTAGCCATGTTTTAACTTTATCTTTTAATGAAAAAGGAAAAAGCTTTAATATGATGGTGTTCATGTTACAATTTAAATTATTATATATGTTGCAGAGCTCCTTAAATTTTATATGTGTTGCAGACCTCCTCAAATTCCCTTAAATGCAAGTATGGATTTTCCAATTCTAAGCCATGAAAAGAAGGTAAAAGTTGAATAATACCTGGTTTAAAATTAAAATGAGATGCATCAGGAGGAAAAACTATGCATGATGGTGCACTTGTTCTTGTGGGATTCATGTGGTCTCTAAGTGTTCTAGCACGGTTATTCTCATTATTCTCATTATGAAGTGATTGATTATCTTCTTCGGCCATATTTTCTGAAAATGATGAGAATACCCTACAAAGTCTACCACTTGATGTACGTAACCACACTCTCATGCACATGTAGGAATAGAATAAAAGGAAAAAGAAAACAAAAGAAGAAGAAACAAGAGAAAAGAAACAAAGTTATATACAAGAAAAGTGAAGAGAGAAAATAAAATAAATATTATAATTTATACAAAACTTACCTCCTCGGCAACGACGCCAAAAACTTGACACGACTAAAAGATTGATGTCTTCTCCCAAGTGCAGGAGTGTCGAAGTAATAAATAACCCAGCAAGACCAGGGTCGAATCAGAGGGAGGTTAATTGTACAAATTATAAATAACAATAATAGTAACAATAACAACAATAATAACAGTAGCAATAATAATACTAATAATACTAGTAGTAGTAGTAGTAGTAATAGTAATAATAATAACAATAATAAAGAAAAAGAAGAAGAAGAAAAAGAAGAAAAGTTGATGAGAACTTTGAGATGGAAAATTAACTTAAGGATTAAACAATGATAACAAACAATGTCAAGGTTAGAGGATCCACTAATGGTATGTCAAACAAGTATAGTATAAACTCTTATTATTCAATTGGAAACCACACACAAAGGAGGTTCCAATCAGATTATAGATTGTTAATCAGATTATATATTGTTAACATGATTACATTAGTCATCTTATTCAATTAATGCTAATACTTGTAAATTTCGTCAAGCATTCATGATTATAACTTATGTTAAAAACAAATCAAGTTCCTTCCATAGCTTAGGTGTCGGTTATACCATACAGTCGGTTATACCATACATTATGGGCTATGAAAGTGCCAAGCATTTGTTGTACCAAGTGTTATACAACATAAATCAAGATTAATCATTTAACAAGCAAAGTATTAAATAGTGAACAAGATAACAAATATAAAACATGTTAGTATCAAACATTAAAGTCCATATTAAGTTTACACTATACTTATTCTTACACTATTAGTGTAACCTTTTCACCTTGATATAATAAACTTAGCTAGACATAATAAAAGAAAGAAAAATAAATAAACAAAATAAGAACATAAATAAGATAAAAGTTAAC
>NW_011507285.1:0-1372 GCF_000495115.2 Populus euphratica | reverse complement strand
TTTTTTATTTCATCGTTGTTTAGTTTTTTTAGTTGGAGATTAAGCTTTGGCTATCTTTTTCCTAATTTTTATATCCTATGTTTTATCATTTTTTATTTAATTGGATTATTTTTTTAAAAAATAAATTTTATAATTGAATTAGATAGAATTTATTAATTGAATATAAATAAATGCTTAATTCATTTTATTTTGATCGGCTATCTTCTCTTTTTTTTACCTCACTCTTGCAGCTTATGCAAAAAAAATTTATATTATCAATCAGACTTTTATAGTAAAGTTTGAATCATTTCATCCAACTTTTTTTTTTGTGATGGTGATATCTACAATTGAGTAACATTGAATCTCTATTGATTTTATTTTTTATTTTTTTAATGTATAATATTATTAGCTCATTTGTTTCAGTTAATTATTGTTAAATATTTTTTTGCAGTTCATCTACTACAATTATTTGTAATTTAAATCAAATTATTAAATTACATATCTTACTGGATCCGATCAAGTTAATAATTTAGCATCAAATTTTTATTGATTCTTTAATAACATTATCGTCATATGAGTATCATTCTATACACTAAAAATAATCCATCCAACCCACAGCATAAAAGTAAAAGCATATGGTCAAAAGATAGGGTCTAAGACCCCTCTCCTCAAATGCGCTTCACAAGGCACAATTCAATGTCCATGGAAACCCAAAGTGGGCCTCCCCTCCTAGTTGAGCTCGGTCATGGCCAAGGCTACAATTCGAACCCAACATAGATATGCTTGGATCTAACACTTTTTTGTTCTCTTTTCTCACCATCCTCCTGGATAATTATTGTTTAGCATTTAATGTTGACATCACCTTATTGCTCCATGCAAGTAGACGTGGCATCACCCTGTTGTTCCATGCAAGCAGACATTGCTTGAACTCTCATGAATCACTTGCAAGCAAGAAAAAAAACTCATTCACAAACACACCGAGAGCTTACATCCTCTTCTTCAACCTCTCAATATTTTTTGCACCCGTGCAATCAGACGGAATTCTATAAGAAATCGGGCGGGACAACATAACCTCAAAGGCTTACCTCCTGCTCGTAACTTTAGTATCCGAGGATCTAATATCTCACACATAAGACTTGTTTTGCAGCAGATCAGCAGAATTCTTCCTCATCAATCTTCAAAGCCCATCAATCAGTTATGAAAAGAACTAAAAGACCTAGAATCCAATTAGGTTCTCCATAAACCACATCAATTTTATAGACTAATAGACTCGTATAGCCTTACATCTCAAAACAAACGAAAAGGAAGTAGAGGATAAAACATAAATGACAGATACTTGCTTAAATTTCTAATTGTGTGACTAAGTGAAACATACACCATCTTCTTTAATCAC
>NW_011507294.1:0-1366 GCF_000495115.2 Populus euphratica | reverse complement strand
CCACTACGTGGTTGTGATACTAGGATGATCACTTTTAAAAACAAATTTAATAAAATCATGAAACTCAGTTATCAAATAACTTGCTGAAGGACAAGAAAAAAAAAGAAATTAAGTTTAAAAAAATAACAAAAAAAATATAAGTTAACCCGAGTTAATCCATTGATGCAATGATTATGAAAATTGTGAAATCCTTGATTAGGGTATAATTATGAAACTTAATTCTTATTCAATTTATTTTTTGGATAGTGAAATTATGCAAAAAAAATAATTTAAAAAACTTATTGAATAAAAAATAATAATAATAAAAAAAAATTAAATTTAATAGGAAAAAAATCATATAGAATGAATGTAAATTTTCGGGTTCTTAAGATAAAAATTAAAATTAATTTATTAAAACTAAGTAAGGAATCGGTCGATTGATTTAATTAACAACTCCAAGCGGTCAATCGATTCATCAAAAATAAATAAAGGATAAAATTATAAATAGTAAAAACTTAATTTAAAAAAAAAAAAGCTCTAATAGACAGTGAAGAACAAATGGGTTCTTCTCTTCTTCCTATTTTATTGGAAAATCTTAAAAATAGTGGAGATAAAAAGGAGTTAAAAGGATTTATAAAATGATTGGAAAATAATGAAAGAATAATTTAGCCTCGCATGAGTTTAATCCTTAGTTATTCATTCCTTAAGGTTCAGGAACTTCTTTATGGTAACTGAATTGGTCAGGGTAATGTTGATACCTTTGGATTTATATGTGTTGTATTATGTGACGATGCGCTTTGAGCTGGGTTGTTTTAAATATACACACGCGCAATCGTTATGAAAATAATATTTTATAAATGTGAAAAATAATTGGATTAGTTATTAATTAATATAATTAATAAAAAAACACTTACCTTCTATCCTGAAAAAAAAACTCGGTCATGGATGAAAATTGAATGCCTAGGGTTGTTTGAATTAATTGATAATTAAATTATGTAAAATTATATTAGTTAAAAAATTAAAAATAAAAAATAAAATAAAATTGAGTTAACTCGTAAACTTCTTGATTATAAATGTAAAACTAAAATAATTTTATATAAAGAATTGTAAGAAAAAAAATTTTAGAAACTAATTTCAAATAAATCAAATAAAAATATGATAACTTTATAGGAAAAAAAGAGAAAAAATTTGAATATCAATTTATTTGTTAATAAAATATTAAAAAATAAAAAAATATATATAATTTAAAAAAAATAAAAAAAAAACTCAATCCAAGCAGCACTTACAATACAAAATCCATGACTCAGTCTTACTATAAGATGATCACTTTTGAAAATAAATTTAATAAAATTATGATTTAATGTTGAAGAAAAAAAATTCAGTTAAA
>NW_011507283.1:0-1374 GCF_000495115.2 Populus euphratica | reverse complement strand
CTTCCAATGTGCCTAGACCACCTGGTAAAGCAATGAAGGCATCAACATGGTTAAACATTGCATTCATTCGAGCCGAGATTGTAGAGACTTGAAGTTCCTCTCCAATTGTTTTTCCAATAATGTCCCCTTGTGCTAAAGCTTCGGGGACGACCCCCAAAACTTGACTACCTCCTAAAAATACAGCTATTGACACACCTTTCATTAACCCTAGACTGTCTTCCCCATACACTAAATGAATCTCTCTCTCAGCTAGCACTTGACCAAGATGATTTGCTAATTCTAAAAACACTTTTTTTTCCCCTAAGACTAGATCCACCAAAAACACAAATATTTCTTATATGATGACCTGAGGAACTTGCCATTTTTACACACTTCTATATTTGTTGAATGTATGGGTTGAGTAGAAATGAAAGAAAGGAAGAGAGGATTTTATAGATGAGAAATTAAAAAGGCAATCATAACACCTATATGTAGGTCAGCTGGAGTCTCACACACTCTCTCTCTTTATTTATTTATTTTTGAAAAAACATGTGTATGTACATATAGTTGTAATTGTGGCTCATATCTTCCCGTAGTTTTACATCCAAGAACGATTTAAATGCCCTCTATAGGTCGAGGATAGGCTTCCTGTCCAGTTTTCTTAAAAACTAGCAAACATGGTCTTTTTTAGTCAGATTCCCAAGACTAAGTCGAGCATGTTCTTTATGAAATAGTGGCCATAAATTATGAATTGCACGATGCATATCTCCACTAGGATGCGTCTTAAGAGTTAATAGAAGATTATCTAAAAACTTTTTACTTAGGCCATCCTTAATGAATTGTATTTTATCTTTATGGTTTATAGATACCATTCATAAAGAACGACATTGTGCATTACAAGTCCATCTGGCACATCGATGACAGACTTTCAGTTGTTTTGCACGATATTTTTTTGCAAAATTGCTTTTACCTGTTCTAGGCATATGTGAAATGAAGGAATTCGAGGATTCACTTGATAGTCAGACCTTTGATTCAATCAACCAGTGAATATCTTCAGGAATTCCATGATTCATTAACAACCTTAATCTTGCACATCTAGCATGGTAAATTTTTATAATCGCATTTTGAGGTAGAGCGGGAAAATACTTTTTTAATTTTTCAAGATTAGTGTTCATTTTTAAATGAGAATTGGAAGAGAGATTCATATAATTGCACAAATATATGCACAAATATCAGTTATTATAGGAAACTGAAAGAACCGACTGAAGTCACAAAGTACCGTTGTCTGCCATTTGACCGGGGTGAGAGAAACTAGCAAAAATTACTTAAAAAAACACAAAAACAATGTGAGAAAAACAAAATAATGAACCTTTATTTACAAGATCATTCAAACTA
>NW_011507280.1:0-1375 GCF_000495115.2 Populus euphratica | reverse complement strand
ATAACTCCATTAAAGGTAAATTTTAAAAAATAAAAAAATAAGATTCTTAACCAAACAAATATTGAGAGATAAAATTGAAGGAAAAATCAATAAAAAATGCAAAACAAGACAAATAACAATTGAAAAAATTAGAACTAAATTTAACATAAAAATCAACTAAAATTAAATGTCAAAGGAAAATTTAAATGAAATTAAATATTTAGGGATGAAATTGAAAAAAAAAATATAAAAATAATTAAAAATATAATAATTAAAATAATTGGCACAAATTTGACATAAAAAATCAATGAAAAGAAATTCTCAAGGATAGAATTGAAAAAAAATCAAGCATGTAATTGAAAAAATAATAATTAAAATATTGAGGATAACATTTGATGAAGAAAAGGATTAACAAAATCAAACAACCAGGATGAAATCAAAAATAAAATTCAATTACAAACAATTAATATAAAAAAATAATTAAAATAAAAAAATAATTAAATCAAAAGAAAAATAAAATTAAAAATCCACTATAATTTTCTACTTGAACAACATTAAATTCGAGGAAGAAAGAGAAACAGAAAAGAAAAGTCAATTGGTATAAAATAAAACTTCACTATTATATATACACCACTTAAGGGAAAAAAAACGTAAAGAGGCATCAAATGATGATATGGTAGAAGCTTAAAAACCATTATTGTTGGTTAGATGCATCAATAGCCTTTTTATGTGTATAAAACCAAAAATACCCCTATAACTAAATAATAATAACAAAAAAAAACCTTTATGAAATTGCAACCAAGCCCTTGAAGCCACAACTAAAAAATTTGAATGACTAGAGTAATAAAGTAATTTGATTATTAATAAAATTATATAAAAAACAAAAATATCTGTAAGACTAAATAACAATAACAAAAACAACCAGTAAGTAATGGCAATTAAACCTTCAAAGTCAATACTAACAATTTTGCATAACAAGGGTATTTATATAATTTAATTGTTCATAATAAAATTAAAATTACAATACAATATCTAAACCAAAGGTTTTGATTGTTTACTTTTTAAAGACAATATGGTAACTATATTATTATTTTAAAAAATGAAAAATGATGCTACTCTTAAATAAATCAAGAATGATAAATTATTAGTATGTAAAAATCATTTTACCTCTCAGGTAAAGTTTTTAAAATGAAAAGATAAAGGGTAAATGGATAATTCCATTATAGTTATAGACATAATTCATTATGGATGGGCTACAGTGAAAAACTTGTGCGATTTAGTATTTTACTTAATTAGTTTACAGCATATATACTGTAATGGGATTAGATAAAAACAATTGAATATGATAAAAAAAAATATATAGATTATAAAAAATTATTTAGTATTGTTATTAAAT
>NW_011507279.1:0-1376 GCF_000495115.2 Populus euphratica | reverse complement strand
AAATGTTAGAGGGTGAAATTTGAAAAAAAAAAAAAGTTTATAAAAAATAAACAAGTGAACCTAGTAAACCCGAGTTAAACTCTTAAACCTAAAATCCGTTAAATTCTTAACTCGAGCTCAGTTCAAAAGCTTAATATTTAAAAATTAAATGTTAAAGGATGAAATCACATAATTTAATTCATTTTAAAAAAATCCTTTTGAAAAACTAAATTTAACAAAAAAAAACAAGGTAACCTATGTTATTTTTAAAAAGACTTAAAAATACAAGAGAAACTGAATTAAAAAATAACAAAATGCAAGATGATAGAAAAAAATCTTTAAAATAGTAAAAAAAACTAAGAAAACCCGCGTCAACTTCGTAAATTAAGTTTAATCTTTTAAATTTATAAACCGTTAAATTTTAAATCTTAACTCAACTAAAAAGCTAAATACCTGGCTAATTAAATATTGAAAAATGAAATAAAAAAATCGATTTAAAAAAATATTGCAAGGTAAAAAAAATACAATAATAAAAAAAATTAGATTTGACATGAAAAAAAACTAAAAAATGATGAAATTGCAAAAACAATTATAAAAACCATCTAAAAATTAAAAAAATAGAAATCAAAAGAATATGAATCAAATATGATAGATAAAAATATCTATTGGGGATGAAATGGAAAAAATTATTAATTTAATAAATTATTCTAAATAAAAAATTACAGTAAATAGAACAATGACAAAATTAAAAAAAAAACCTGAATTTCATAAATTATTTAAAAATTTAAAAATTATAATAAATAAAATAGAGATGAAATATTAAGTCGAACAAACCTTAAAGGTTGATTTAATTTTTTTAAAGCTAGCATGAAAATCCAGTAGACAAAAAAAAAAAACCACATGTGACACCTTAATCATAATGACGCTACATAAGCTATTTATTTGTAAAGGGGACATCAAAATGCTTTGGTTGTTACCCTAAAAATACGGTTTTAGCGACTGAATAATGTTGTACATGTCATTTGAAAACAACAAACACTATTCATGTGTTTTTAATATTTTTAAATTTTTTTATTTATTAAATTACTTTGCTATCCCCAGGAACTACCAAATCACCACATCTAAGCTAAAAAAAAAAATGTCAACATCAAAGATTTTTTTTTAATTTCTAGAGGCAATGAAATAATGTACCTATTTAAAAATTAAATCAAAGGCTAAAAAGCCCCTGACCGAAGTTATTTTTCTTTTTATCTTTTAAGTGAAATTAAGTAATCACATTGTGCAAAGAAAATGTAAAACCACCATCAAACCCTTCCATTTCTAGTAAAGACCAATATCTCTCATGAAACTACCCCTAAACCTAAGCCCTATTAGTTTGCCCATCCAGAGGTAAATTA
>NW_011507282.1:299-1375 GCF_000495115.2 Populus euphratica | reverse complement strand
AAACGCGCACGGTTCTAACATCATGCGTGTGTGTGAATATATATATATATATAAAGACAGTAAATTGGCAAGATTTGTGAAATAACAACAGTTTATGAGATTTATTGTATTCTGAAAATAAAATAAAGATGAAAAAAATTAAATCAGGATTAATTTTTAACTGTATAAATTATAAATATACTAAAAAAATCATATTCTCCTTAATAAAGATTGCATGGTTGAAAATTTTGCTATTTGTTTTAGATGTTCAAATTGTAATTCCTGTTTTGTTTTTAAAGAAAAAAATTATGTTTATTTTTTCTCTTTCTTTATGCTTGCAACTTAATTCTTTTTTATTTTTTTATAATATTTTGTCTAGTTTTTTTCTCTTACACTTTTTTTTGAAAAAATATCATTTTTTATTTTTTACACTTTGAATATTTTTTACTCTCTATTTATATCATTCTCTTTGTTGTTTTTTATTTTTTTTGTATTTTTTCTTTACACTTTTTTTAAATTATCATACAAAACTAAGCATACTGTTTTATTGTAGCAATTGCAATATTTTTTTTTTATTTTTCTATTAGGTTACAAATTAGCTTGAAATCTTACATATTTTTATTAACACCTATGATCTTTATTTTATTTTATTTAATATTAAATAATACATTAATAATATTTACATATTAATTATTTTATAACAGAAATAAAATTATTTGATCTACAATAAATTCAATAAATATGATAATAAATTATTTATTGAAAACATGTGGTTGTCAATATATTTAATTAAATATATAAATAGATGTTGATTTATAATTTGAATTAAAAAAACACATTTAAAATTTTAAAAAATTATACATTTATTTTTTCATAAAAAAAATATCCCATTTCACAACAAAACACGGGCCAAATAAGATGGCCCAGTGCCTGTGGTGCTAGACGGCTACTCTGCTGGGTAAGCATGAAGAAGAAGAAGAATGGGCCAGGCCGAGGGCATCTCTAGACTGCCGAATCGATGACCCAAAACATCTCTTGTTGCAATCTCATCAGCAACAAGCGCCTGTGCTTAAGCAATTTTAATACCATCTTTAAGG
>NW_011507282.1:0-271 GCF_000495115.2 Populus euphratica | reverse complement strand
AAGGACAGCCGCGATGTCTGGTGGGGTATCTCTCGTATCAGCATTTTAATTAATTTAATATATTTTTATCGAATATTAACTCCAAGATTTAAAAAAACAAACAATCAAAGATCAAAGCATGCCTACTCAACCACTAATGCAATCCTTTAAATTAACTAATTAACTACTCCTTTTAAATTAATTGTTTTGAAATTAATAAGTAAGATAGTGTTTAAAACACCGTTAAAACTATATATTTTTTAAAAAATAATTTTTTTATATTTTTAAATCA
>NW_011507278.1:0-1377 GCF_000495115.2 Populus euphratica | reverse complement strand
ATGATGATTAACAAGCAATACTATGATTTAAATTTACATGTCAGAATAAGTGACAAAATTATCAAGAATCTTGAATTATGTACTTAAAAATAACCCTAGAATTCTCAACAGGAAAAATTCAATAGGAATGGTAAACAAAAAAAAACTAAGATAAATGACTTATGGTATAATTTTGTATAATTAACATGTACTGGCACGGTGATGATCTCTAAACTGTGGATATAATAATAATAAAAAGAAAAAATGAAGAAGGTTCATTTTATGCGTACGCACGCTCAACACATGTTAACTAGCTATTTAACATGTGTTTTGTCAATGTCATATATTTGTTCTAAAAACAATTAGATATGCCAATTATTTTGATGTGTTTTTTACATTAAAAAATAAAAAACTTATGCAGGAATTAAATTAAATAAATTGATAATAATCTATGCAAATAAAAAAATCATTAACAATAACTAAAAGATAAATTAGAAAATTTAAGAGATAGATGTAAATTAAGATATTTAACCCTGCAAAATGAAATATTTACTCGATTATGTTTATTGAATTTATTTATTAAAATAAATAAAAATAATAAAAATATAAACGCAAATAAAATTGGTTGAATAAAATAAAATAAAATATTATATAAAACTGAACATATTAGAAATATTATCTATTTTTTTTGAAAATAAAGTTCATTTGCATAAAAAAATATAAATGAGTCAGAATACTATATTAAAAAAACTAAACATGGACAAAACATTTTTTTAAAGATAAATTTTTATTCAAAAAGTTCTGCAAAACTTATGGTCTAAGTCATGAGATTAAGATATGTCAATGAAAAAGGAATTGAAGATAATAACATAACAATATTTTTATAAAAAAATAATATAAAATGATAAAATCAGATAAGAAAATAAGCAAAAATAAAGGATGTTGCATTAACTTTTTAAACTTGTGATTCGGGATATTAAACCAAAAGCAATACAATTGAAAAAAATACCATGAAGCCCAATTACCATCAAATCAAATGCTGAAGTATAAAATTAAAAAAAAAATCAATTACATAAAATAATTTAAATATGTATATATAATTAAAACAAAAAATCAATTACATGAGGATGAAAATCAAAATAGTGAATAAATTAGAGAGAAATCAAGAATTTTTAATTGGATGGTTAAATTGAAAAGAATAATAATTTTAATAGAATGAAAAACAAATTAAGAGAATGAGGGTCAAATTAAAAAATATAATACAACATAAATTCTGATTGAATAATAAAATTAAAAACCAATAAAACTTTTAACAAAAAGGTAAAAAAAAATAAAAATTAAAAGAATAGAGATTGAATTGGAAAAAATAATACATTACAAGTTGTAATTCTAAATTTA
>NW_011507275.1:0-1379 GCF_000495115.2 Populus euphratica | reverse complement strand
TTTTTAGTAAAGTTTAATGAAGGTTTTTTTATAATAAAAAAAAAAACAAAAGAAGAAAAGAGATTGCTGTATAAATTTGGTTTGTTAGCCATCTGTCAAGTTGAAAGAATAAGAGAAAACAAGGGACTACCTGCTGTAAGATTATATATCTCACCATAATGTTACCGTAACAATACATTCCATGAATCTTTATTGTGAATATAACAATGAAATACTTTGATATATATACTTTTTAATTGTTCTGTATCAAATACGTGTCGCGAATCAGTCTATTAGCGCTCGTTACGGGCAAGAGATAACAAGTTCAAGCGCTAAGTAGTGCACCTATATTTTGAATAGCGACATACATGTTGTCTGTTATATTTGTTTTAAAAAATAAAGTATCGTTCACCTTTTTAATAAAAATAAAGCAATGCTGGGCCAGGCATTGAGCCTTGCTTGTTGTTGAATTTTTTTTTCTTTCTTTTTTTTTTTATTTTTTTTTATACTCCAAAAAATAAATTATTAAGGGATTAATATAATATAATCTAGTCTACTTGGAATATTAAAAAAAACTTAGTTTTTCAATAAAAATATAATTTGACTAAAAAAATTAAAATAATATATTTTTTAAATATCAAAATATAGATGAACAATAATCAACTGAATATAACCTATGAAATTCATTATTCAGGTCACGAGACTCTAATAAATCTATACAAAGTAAATTAAAAGAATTAATAAACCTAATTGTCAATTAACCTAATATTTAATAATAAAATTGAAAATAAAATTCAACTAAAAAAATAAATCAAGTCAATTCAGGCTGCCAAACTTGGGTCATAAGACTAAAACAATCTTATAAAAAAATCAAAACAAATTATAAAACTCAATTCTCGATTCAACTCAGTATTGATGGATGAAATTAAAAAAAAAAATCAATTAAGAAAATGATATAAAAAACCACTCAAGTCAACTGATCAAATTCATAATCCAAGTCATGAGACCTAGATAACCTTATAAAATGTAAATCAAAATAAAATATAAAGCCTAATTCTCATTCAATTCAACATTAAAAAAAGAAATTGAGAAAAAAACCTAACTAAAAAAAGATAAAAAAACACCAAGTCAACTAGCCTACCCCACGACCTTCATCATAATATTATAACGAACTCACATAAAAAAAAATTATGAATTTTATTTCTTAGTCAACCCAACGTTTAAGGATTAAATTAAAAAAATGATGAAAAATAACTTAGATTAGATCAGGTTAACCTGTCAAATCTGGATAACTTCATATATTGAAAATTAAAAAAATTATAAATTTTAATTTTAAATCAATAAATGATGAAATTAGAAAATATATATATTGAATTAAAAAAAAATAAAAAAATCCAAGT
>NW_011507276.1:0-1379 GCF_000495115.2 Populus euphratica | reverse complement strand
AGTTATTTTATAGTTATAGAAGGTATCTCAATTATTTTTTCTCATATCAATCTTGTAATGAGTAATACATCATTTGAAAAGAATAATTTTACCCCAAATTATAAGCTTTATTAGTTTTTTTTGTTGATAATAAATATATAATTTTACTATTTTCAATGAAGATGAGATGTGTCTAGAGTTACAATATATTATTTATCCCTTTTAATTTTTTTTATAACTAATATGTTACTTGCATATTGAAGCAAAGCATTTCTTTTAATGATGTTATTAAATTCAACAAAGTTTGTCATCTTAATATAAAAACCTAATAACACTATTAATAAGAGTTGATCTAATATAATATTGCAAGCCTTACAAATTAGTCTATCAAGTTAAACTTTATCTAACAAAACAATAAAAAAAATATTGATTTAATATTTTTTTTAAATTAAAATGATGTTTTAAATTAAAATATATTAAATTAAATTAACTCATCAAACCCATAACTTAAATTATGAATTAATCATGTTTAATAATATTTTTTTATAATTTATTTTTATAAAAATAAAAATTTGTAGAAAAGACAACGAGTTTTTTTAAAAAAGAAAAGGCATAGAACGGTGTCTGGTTTTTAGGCTAAAAGAATAGAGCTAGCGTGTTAGCAAACAAAAAGAAAAACCATCATGTTCGTAGCCTTTTAATTTTTCTCTCAGTGAGGAAAACATGTCATTTATTTTTTATTTAAATAAAGCAAACAATGCATAAAGGTAATCAAAAAATCCAACTTGGATTTTTTGAATTAAAAAATTATTTTAAATTTATTTTCATCTAAAGACACTCAATAAGTAACTTTAAAACATCAACAAATTAATTTCTCAATTTAAAATTTAAAAATCAATTTAAAAACATAAAATTAGATCATAAAAAAATTTCCCAACCCTTGTTTATTTTTTTGTGGTAATATGAAAGCTCAATTGCACTCCTCCCGTTGGAAGGAACATGCTAACACCAAAGTTGGGCTTTTGTTCATGGAATAATAAGCAATCAATTGATTTTTCTCCCCTTCATCATTTTACTATGATTCCTTTCTTTTTCAAAGTTCAGAAATTAAAATGTGAATAAAATAATTTTTAAACAAAACTTTAAAAGCTAAAAACTAAAAGGATCAAAAATAATTTTGAACAAATCTCAGAGGATTTTTTTTAAAGAAGGTGCTAGATGAACAATACCATCAAAGAAAAAAACTTATATATTTTTTTATTTTTTTGTCAATTTTAATCCTTATATTTTTAATTTTTTCATGCAAAATCAAGCACGGACCTAGCAAGACTTTTTTTATATCATGATATTTTTATGAAAAATAAATTAAAAAAAATAAAATGTCAAGATTAATACCTAGC
>NW_011507277.1:0-1379 GCF_000495115.2 Populus euphratica | reverse complement strand
ATTTCATTTAATAATTTAAATTTATAAGTTGAATTAATTATTTAACATTATATCAAAATTTAATAATTAAATAGTTATAAATTTAAATATTATTATTTTTATTTATTTAATAAAAATTAAACATAATATGAACTTTTGTAAGTTCTAAATTTAAAAAACTTTTATGTTAAAAAAATTATTAAAAAATAATATAAATTATATTTTAAATTTTTATTTAAATTTAAATTTTTTAATTAAATTATTATTATTATTTTTTAATAAAGATGCATATCTATTGGGTGCTGTATTTGTAGTTGTTCTCTCTATTTGAAAGAGAAATCATGGAGAACAATGCTTTACTACGAAGATTGTGCAACTAGCCTGTAAGCGGGTCATTTATGAAGGTGATAATTTGTGAAATAAAGAAGACGAAGGAAACGCAAGGGAGCTGTCTCCGGCAGGATAGTATTGGGAAAATTAAGAATAAAGTAGCCTATTGGTTGCAGGACTTGTTTTCTTTTTTTTATTTGAATTTGAGTTTTATTATATATCTCTGTTATTCCTGTGGTGTCTTACTTGTTTATTAGACTTACAAGATATTCAGTGGACTATAGGGATTAGTTGTGATACACGTAAGCTGGTCCGGACACCTAACATAAATAAAAAATAATAATAATAATAATAATAATAAGATATTAATTTATCTGTATTAATTTATAAATTTTAATTTTTTTATATAATTAAAATTAGAATTAAATAATTAATAAATATAAAATAATAAATATAAAAATCAATACTAAGATTTTTACATTGAAAATTTAATGCAAAAAAAAACAACGGATTATAGTCTATTTAAAAACTTTTATTATCAACAAATAATAAATTTATAACTATTCTTTCTTATATTCAATTAAAGGCTATAACATACATATTATTAAGAACAATTTATTTTTGAAATATAATAAGATTAAAAAAATATTTAAGAAAATTTCATAATACTAACAGTCTTATTTTCTGTCAAAATGACTCGCTTTTACATTATCAATCTTCAATTTAATTGTTTAGAATGAAAAATAACAAATCTAAAAATTATTGTTAAAATCTCAACTAACAGTCAAAGAATGAATATAAAAAGTATAGCTGTTTTTTCTTTCTTTTCTTTTCTTTTTTTTTTTTATTTTCTCTTTTGTTCAATAATTATATTATTATAATAACATTATATCTTTTAATTTCAAGAGATAGTTATATTATTGTTTTTGACAATTAATATGGTGATTCTATCATTACATAGTATAAAATTATAAAAATTATAAAAGAAGTAAAGAATTTTGAACTATTTAGAATTAATATTAAGAGTCTTTTACAAAGTCTCGTTACTACTAGGATTATTATAAAAAAGT
>NW_011500622.1:84712-115288 GCF_000495115.2 Populus euphratica | reverse complement strand
TTATAAAGACCATGCTTGGCATAGTCTTGGGAAATTTGACCAAAAAAGACCCTGTTTGCTAGTTTTTAAAAAAACTGGATGGGAAGCCTATCTTTTTCTTTTTTTTTGGTAAGTTGACGTATATATTAAAGGAAAACGATACAAAGATTATAAGGGGCATCCCCCAGATTTACAATGAGAACAGAAACGTAAAAAAACAGATGGCTACATGCTAGCCACCGAACTGAAAACTCAAGACCTAACTTGATTCGTTAGGGAAACCAATACAACCAACTAAATATCAAATGAAGAATCTATGTTATTAACCCTCCATGCTCGTTGGATTCTTTTATTTTCATCTGTTGGTAGAACGTTCCTCATCAAATCAAGCTTATCACGGATGATACATTCGATTTGATGAAAGACCAAATTCTGAGTTCTAGATATTCCAGCAAAGGTCCTTGCATTCCTTTCTTGCCAGATATGATACACTGTAGCTGCAAAACTGAGTTTACAAGAAAAATTGATGAAACTTTTGCCATGCCAAGTGACAGTGGCCCATCAAATCCATTCATCCCATCCTTTTGTCATTCTTGGAATGTTGCATCTGTCACAAACATCCCACTAGATCGCTTTAGTATAGGAGCATTCAAAGAACAAGTGGTTGTGATCTTCGTTATTGCGGAGACAGAGTGAGCATCTATTGGGACGATGTATACCAAATCGATGAAGTCTATCTTGAGTTGTGAGTTTCTGTTGGACAGCCACCCATAGAAGAAACGAATGTCTTGGAACAGCATTCTTGAACCACACAATGTCATGCCATTCGACCATCGTATGGTGAAATCTTAGTTGTTCCCAAGCTATTTTGATCAAGAATCTGTGATTTGGTGAATCCAGCCAAACAATCTCATCCTTTTGCCCTATCATAGGATTAGAATTGGAAGGAATAGCTTCTACAATGGGGTGCCATCCAATAGCGTGAGTGGTAGGAATTTTCCATTCTGAGTTATGAATCAGCATATTCACCTTCGCGTTCTTTTCCATACCTGAATCATAGATGAATCTGTCGCCGTAAGAATCTGCGAGCGGGCTGTGAGGATGCCAATTGTCAAACCATAGAGAAGTTGTCCTGCCATCCCCTATGATGTACTTCATCTTCGGCCATGCTAAGGATCTGAGCTTTAGAATCTTTCTCCATGCCCAAGAGCAATTCTGTGGCATTTTGATTGTCCAGAAATTCCTACCTCGCAACAAATTACATCTGATCCAAGTAGACCAGATTGAGCCATCTGAGTCATTGCACAGGTTCCAAATGTGTTTCAACAAAGCAATCTTGTTCCATTCTGTTATCCTCTTTATTCCTAGCCCCCACTCCTTTTTTGGAAGACATACCTGATCCCAAGCCACTTTAGCCCCAGTAGTTCTCATATCTGAACCTAACCAAAGAAAGGATCTCATAATTTGCTCCACACTTTTTATGACTTGCCCAGGTAAGAGGAAGAGAGATGCCCAATAGACCTGGATGGAAAATAAAACTGAATTAATCAGTTGTACTCGTCCTGCATACGAGAGTGTTCTACAAGTCCAATGTCGAACTTTAGAGGTGATTCGATCCACGAGACCCTTACAATAAACAGCCTTTAGTCTGGACGAGATAAGAGGCACTCCCAAATATTTCATAGGGAGCTCCCCCTCTGCAAACCCAAGAACATGAATAATCTCTTCCCTCTCAGCATTTAACATACCGCTTAAGAAGATGTCACTTTTATTTGGATTTGGATACAGACCTGATAGATCTTGAAACTTTGTGAGCACAGTTTTGATCATACGAATTGAGTTTACATCTCCTTTGCTAAAAATCATCAAGTCGTCAGCAAAACAAAGATGAGAAATGTTGTCCTTCTTGCATCTCCAGTGGAACTTGAAATTTTGGTTGGCACTCATCTTGCAGAATAGCCCCGAAAGGATTTCCATACATAGGACAAACAAATATGGAGAAAGTGGATCCCCTTGTCGAAGCCCTCTCCCCCCTTGAAAATAACCTGCAAGCTCACCATTGACGTTGATAGAGAATTGACATGATGTAACACAAACCATAATCCAATCAATGACTGTTCTAGGGAATCCCATTTTTCTTAACATAGCGTCAATGAAATCCCACCGAACCGAGTCATAAGCCTTCATCAGATCTACTTTCATAGCACAACGGGCAGGTCTCGTAGATTTATGATAGCCTTTCATTAGTTCCTAAGACAAAAGAATGTTGCCGCTGATTCTCCGTCTAGAGATAAAAGCAGTCTGATACGGACCTACTAAGGATGGCAAAACAGCTGTGATTCTCCCAGCTAGAATCTTAGCGATGCATTTGTACACGGTATTGCAGCAAGATATAGGACGAAAATCTGTCAACCTCGTAGGACTGGCAACTTTAGGAATAAGGGAAATTGATGTAGCATTCATTTCTTTAAGCATTCTCCGAGCCTGAAAGAAGGAGCTAACAGCATTGATTACATCCTCCCCAACTATGTGCCACATTCTTTTGAAGAAACCTGCGTTAAATCCATCCGGACCAGGGGCTTTGTTGTTCTTCAAACTAAACATAGCATGCTTAATCTCCTCCCTTGTTACATCTTGTGCTAATACATGTTGTTGCGTTGAAGACAATTTCAAGTTAATTGCCGATTCCATCTCTTCCTCATTCAGAACCCTAGGCATCTGTTCCACTCTTAACACACGCTGGAAGTACGCAATGACTTCTGATTTAACTGCCTCATGTCCTTCGACAACCTCTCCATCCTCCTTTGTAAGTGAAAGAAGTTTATTTCTATGTTGTCTTCCATTTACTGAGTCCTTCGACAACCTCTCCATCCTCCTTTGTAAGTGAAAGAAGTTTATTTCTATGCTGTCTTCCATTTACTGATTTGTGAAAGTAGCCAGTATTCTGATCCCCCAAGCTAAGCCACTGTATCCTTGACTTTTGTTTGAAAAAACTCTCTTCGGCCTTGACAATAGAAGCGTAGTTATGTACAGCATCCCTTTCTCGCATGCACAAAGTTGGATTCCCATGTGCTGTATGGAGAGCCTGTTGAGCCTTCTCCATTTCATCTTTCGCATCTTTGACTCTATCTGAAATGTTGGAGAAGTGAGTCATATTGAAAAGTTTCAATTCCCGTTTTAGTTTTCTTAGCTTGCAACACAGCTGATACATTGGACAACCCCCCGAATTGTGTTCCCATACTTTCCTCACCAAGGGCATGAACTCGTCATGGTCCATCCACATATCAAAGAATCTGAATGGTTTCTTTATATTCTGATCATCACCAGTGACAGAAACATGAATAGCCTGGTCTGACATTCCGAGGACATCAACCCAAATACGACCACGACAAGAGAAATCATAATTATACAAGAAGGACCAATTACGCAGAAGAAGTTGAGAAACATTATATTTATTCTCGTCTCTAACCCGAGTTTCAACCAAACCGAAAAGAGTCATCCTCTCTTGATGGATGAGCTGACGCAATGCTGAATGCTTTATGGGATCATTCAAATCTCTTACATTCCAACATCCAATAATCATAAGAAAATAGAGAGGAGTACAAACAGCAACACAAAGATTACCTCGACGTGCCCCCAGGCGAGGAGACAGATTTCTTATTCTTCTTTGAAGAGTTTTTCGAACCCTTTTTCTTTTTCTCTAGAGAGTCTCTAGCCTTAATAGCCAACTGATTAACAGTTTCCCTTTCGGTGGAATTCAGAGTTTGTGGGCTTGTCAGGATTGGTGACGTCAACTCCTTATCAGTTCGTTCCCCATCTGTATCACCTCCCATTGCGTCAATATCTACATTCAGCTCATGACTATTAACGAAAAGAACCTGGTTCACGGTCCCACAATCAGATGTATTGGAGATGGCTAAACTTTGATCTGAAGCAGTACTTGTACCCCCCTGCTCCTGCTTCATGTCTCCTTGTGAACTCTTCAAAACAAGAGGAGATGTAGGATTTTCATCTTCATAACAATCAGCATTGCTCACATCTGATGCAGCCTTCTCATTGATATTACAATCAGAAATATTTGTACCAGATGTCGAACAACCATTCTCATTACAGTTACGCACTTTAGATGCCAAAATGTCATTCTCACCACTCACAGAACCCTTATTTCGTTTAGCAACTACCTGCCATTGAAACTGATTCTGCTGTTTATCCGCAGATTTAGAGTTCGCAGCTCCTAGTTTCCTCTTACCCTCTGCCTCCATTGTAAGATTTGCACCGTTATTAGTAGCACATATCGCTGTCGTGTGTCCAAAGACATTACAATTATTTCACTTCGATGGTATCCATTCGTAATCAGCTGAAATTGTTATGAATAATCCATTTGGACAGCGAAGGTCGTATTCCTTAACCAGCGTCTTCGTAGCATCAATCTCAACACAAACTCTTGCGTAGCTAAGCCTTTGACGCAACAATGTAGTTTGATCAGCATGAAGAGGAACCCCAATAGCACTCGCTACACAACTCAACCCCTTAATAGTCCAATACTCAAGAGGAACATTATACAGCCTAACCCATACCGGAACTTTGACCAAATCACCTATCAAAAATTGCATGTTCGGTTGCCAACGTTTAAGCACCAAAGGTCTGCTTGCCATGTGCCATGGGGCTCTTTCCAGCACATTAGTGGCATGATCAACAGAATCAAAAGTGAATAGGAAGAAACCATTATCCGAAGATAAAACTTCTGATAGACCGTAGGAGCCCCAGATTCTTTTGGCAATAGAATTAACAACGGGATATGGTAATTTCTGACCCACAAAATGACCAACTAGGGTGGATTTCCAAAGTTCGCAGCCATCCTCAAACACATCAAGTGGAGGAGCTACTGTCACACGACCATCAGTCATAGCAGTGGGAGCAAAATGCAGATTACGAACTAGAGAAATACCAAGGTTCTTGGTACCCTCATTGTTATCAACATCAGAACCCTTCAAAGCATTTAAAAAATTCAATTTGGGGCGAAGATTTTGCTGGTCTTGTTGCTGAGACCCTACCTTCAACTCATCAACTTTAGAACCCAACACTTGATTCATTTCTAAAACAACATTAGAAGCTTGGGAATTAGAGTGTTTCTTCTCTATGCTAGCTTCAGAATCAGCTTGATTAACATTAGTAAACTGAGAAATCCTCATCCCATGGCTGTTCAACATATCTTGTAGCTCTAATCTTAATATATGTCCAGACTTGACTTCATTGTGTTGTTCATTGTTAGAGGTAACCATTGGAACAGAATCCACAGCAGAACATAAGGACATTATGGCAGCATACAAATACTAGAGATACCAAATTCTAAGAAGAGAAACTGAGTCTAAGACGTAACCTAAGCTCAGAAACAACAACAATGTAATCTCAGAAACAACAAGATTCAGATTTGTTCATGAAGGGAGAAGAGAATTACAGAATTACGAGGCCAGTATCTTCGAGATTATTGATTGGAATGATGATCCGTGCGGTCAAGCTGTAGAGTATGTTCTGACGAACAACATACTAACAAATGGTGACGATCCAACGGCGAACAAAGAAGATCAAGCTTCAACAAAACCCAATTCACTCTGCTGCAACTAAAAATGCAGAACAGTAGAAATATTACGAGATCAATATCTCCCACCTCGTTGATTGGAATGAAGATCCATTCGGTCAATGTTTCTAGAAGGCTGGAATGAACAACATAGTAAGAAATGAGGATGATCCAACGGTGGACGGAGTAGATCTAGCTCCGACAGTTTGATTTCTAATCTTTCTCTCTCTCCAGATCTCTCTGTCTCCAGACCAAGAAACTCTCTCTTGTCCTTTCTGTCACCTATCGTTTCACCCTTCGTTGCTAGTGATACACTTGTGAAGAAATTGAATCTGAGTTGTATTAAGCATCCTAGGCCTTATAGATTGCAATGGTTGAATGAATGTGGTGAAGTGAGGGTTACTAAGCAGGTTTTGATTGCGTTTGCTCATTTTGTTTTCTTCCTCCTTTTGCTTTCTTATTTTTATTTTATTTTATTCCTACACGTGCATGAGAGTGTGGTCACGTACATCAAGTGGTAGACTTTGTAGGATATCCTCATCATTTTCAGAAAATATGGCCGAAGAAGATAATCAATCACTTCAAAATGAGAATAATGAGAATAACCGTGCTAGAACACTTAGAGACCACATGAATCCCACAAGAACAAGTGCACCATCATGCATAGTTTTTCCTCCCGATGCATCTCATTTTAATTTTAAGCCAGGCATTATTCAACTTTTACCTTCTTTTCATGGTTTAGAATTGGAAAATCCATACTTGCATTTAAGAGAATTTAAGAATTGGAAAATCCATACTTCTTCTTTTCATGGTTTGGAATTGGAAAATCCATACTTGCATTTAAGGGAATTTGAGGAGGTGTGCAACACATATAATAACTTAAATTGTAGCATGAACACCATCAGATTAAAGCTTTTTCCTTTTTCATTAAAAGATAAAGCTAAAACTTGGCTACAAAATTTAAGACCAGGATCCATTCGTGCTTGGGATGAAATGCAACAACAGTTTTTAAAGAAGTTTTTCCCATCTCATAGAACAAACTCTTTCAAGAGACAAATCACCACTTTCACTCAAAAACCAGGAGAAACATTTTACAAATGTTGGGATAGGTATCGAGACTTGCTTAGTACTTGCCCTCATCATGGTTTTGAAACATGGAGATTGGTTTCACATTTTTATGAAGGGTTAACACCTAAAGATAGGCAAATGGTTGAATTGATGTGCAATGGAACTTTTGAAGATAAAGACCCTGATGAAGCAATGGAGTACTTAGACTTGTTAGCTGAAAATGCTCAAAATTGGGACACTGCAGGTACTTATGAGGCACCGAGTAAAACTCAACCTCATACATCTAGTGGAGGTATGTACAACCTTAGGGAAGATCATGACCTTCAAGCCAAGTTTGCATCTTTAGCTAGAAAAGTCGAGGCACTAGAATTGAAAAAGAGTGGTCAATTAAAATCTGTTGAAAACATTGTGTGTCAAATCTGTGAAACAAATGAACACTCAACCAATGATTGTCCAACCTTGCCTTCTTTTAAAGAATGTCTCCATGAACAAGCCCATGCTTTAAACAATTTCCAAAGGGCCAACCATAACCCATACTCCCAAATATACAACCCTGGTTGGAGAAATCACCCAAATTTCAATTGGAAGAGTGAGCACAACAATGCACAAACTTCACAACCACCGTTTCAAGCACACCACAATTTCCAAAATTCTCATGGATATGCACCTTATGCTCCACCTCCTAGAAGAAATCTTGAGGAAACATTGCATGCATTCATTGAAAAGCAAGAGACAATCAATACTCAACTTGCTCAAAACATGACAGATTTTAAAGATACTCTTGCTAAATTAACATCTGCTCTTAGTTTCCAAGAGAAAGGTAAGTTTCCATCTCAAACACAACAAAATCCCAAAGGGCAATACAATGCAAATGCAAGTAGTTCTGGAAGCCAACACATGGATCAAGTCAAATCAGTCACTACTCTGCGCAGCGGTAAGGTTATTGAAAAACCCTCTCTTGAACCTTATGAGAAAGATAATGAGTCAATCTCTGAGGGTAAAGAAGGGGATGAATCTGAAAATTGCAAAGAAACGACTGATTCACCGCCAGCACTTCCATTTCCTCATGCCATGACCAAACAAAGGAAAGTCAATCACAACTCTGAAATCTTTGAAATTTTCAAACAGGTAAGGATCAATATACCATTATTGGATGCTATTAAACAGATTCCTTCCTATGCTAAATTTTTGAAAGATCTATGCACTGTGAAGAGGAAACTGAATGTGAAAAAGAAAGCCTTTCTAGCCGAACAAGTAAGTGCTATTCTTCAGAACAATAATGCTTTGAAATATAAAGACCCTGGTTGTCCTACAATTTCTTGCTTTATTGGAGAGCATAAAATTGAAAGAGCCTTACTTGATCTTGGTGCTAGTGTGAATTTACTTCCATATTCAGTTTTTCAGAGTCTCAATCTAGGTGAGTTAAAACCAACTTCTATATCTCTTTTACTTGTCGATAGATCTGTAAAAGTGCCTAGAGGAATAATTGAAGACGTGTTAGTACAAGTCGATAAATTCATTTATCCTGTGGATTTTATTGTCTTGGACACAGAACCTGTTGAAGCATGTAATTCATTTCCTGTTATTTTAGGACGTCCATTTCTTGCAACTTCTAATGCATTGATTAATTGTAGGAATGGACTGATGAAGCTATCATTTGGAAACATGACATTGGAGATGAATATTTTCAACATTTGCAAGCAACCTGGAGATGATAATGATTTACAAGAAGTAGATCATATTGACGAATTAGTTTATGATCAACTTGAATCTACTTTAAGTAAAAATGAATTGGATGAAACTGAAGATTTGCAAATGGTTTATTCTGAGGAAGAAATCACGGATGAAACAAGCACCGAAAATGTTGATGCAAATCTTTTGTCAACAGTGACAACAAATTCGACATCTGACATCACACTAATCGATGATTACTTTCCTAACGAATCCTTACTTTCTCTTAGTCCAATGCCTTGGTATGATAAAAATATCAATTTTCTTGCTTTAGGAGATTTGCCAGCTGATTGGAGTACCCAAGACAAAGAAAAGTTTTTGAACGAAGTGAAGAACTTTTATTCTGATGACCCTAACTTATTCAAATATTGTCCTGATCAAATATTTCAAAAATTCATTCCCGACAATGAGGTAAGTAGTGTCATTAAACTTTGTCATTTTGAAGCATGTGGAAGTTATTTCTCGTCAAAAAAGACTGCTGCAAAAATCTTTCAAAATGGATTTTATTGGCCCACCATGTTCAAGGACACACATGCATTCTGCAAAACTTGTGAAAATTGTCAAAAAATTGACACTGGTCAAAAAGTTTTGTTTTATGATTCTCAACTCTATGCATTCCCTAAAGAGCTAAGATTAAGATGGACCAATCCTTATGGGACCTGTGATATTGAGAATTCAATAAATGACAATGATTTTAAGGAAAATGGACATCGTTTGAAAGCTTACTTTGATAATTTTCCTAGTGAAAATGAATTAGCTGGTTTGAATGATCTTGTAGATAAAGGTTGATTATTTTGTTTTTCTCACATTTTCTTTTTTGTGTTTCTTTTTGAGTGATTTTTGCTAGTTTCTCTCACCCCGGTCAAATGGCGGACAACGGTACTCCGTGACTTAAGTCGTTTCTTTCAGTTTCCCACAATAACTGATATTTGTGTATATATTTGTGCAATTCTTTGAATCTCTCTTGTAATTCTCATTTGAAAATGGACACTAAACTTGAAAAATTGAAAAAGTATTTTCCCGCTCTGCCTCAGAATGCGATTATAAAAATTTACCGTGCTAGATGTGCAAGATTGAGATTGTTAATGAATCATGGAATTCCTGAAGATATTCGCTGGTTGATTGAAGCAAAGGTCCGATTATCAAGTGAGTCCTCTAACTTCATTTCACACATGCCTGGAACAGGTAAAAGCACTTTTGCAAAGAAGCGTCGTGCAAAACGACTGGATGTCTGTCATCGATGTGCTAGATGGACTTGTAATACACAATGTCGTTCTTTAGGAATGGTATCTATAAACCGTGAAGATAAAATACAATTCATTAAGGATGGCCTGAGTAAGGAGTCTTTAGATAATCTTCTATTGACTCTTGAGACGCATCCTAGTGGAGATGTGCATCGTGCAATTCATGATTTATGGCCACTATTTCATAAAGAACATGATCGACTTAGTCTTGGGAATCTGACTAAAAAAGACCCTGTTTGCCAGTTTTTAAGAAAACTGGATGGGAAGCCTATCCCCGACCCATAGAGGGCGTTTAAGCCGTTTTTGGACGTAAAACCAAGGGAAGATGTGAGCCACAATCACAACTACCTGTACATACACATGTTTTTTTTTCAAAAGTAAATAAATAAATAAATAAAAAGAGAGAGAGAGTGTGTGAGACTCTAGGTGGCCTACATATAGATGTTATGATTGCCTTTCTACTTTCTCATCTATAAAACCCTCTTTTCCTTCCTTTCATTTCTACTCAACCCATACATTCAACAAATACAGAAGTGTGTAGAAATGGCAAGTTCCTTAGGTCATCAAATAAGAAATATTTGTGTTTTCGGTGGATCTAGTCCTGGGAAAGAAAAGGAGTTTTTAGAATCAGCAAATCATCTTGATCAGGTGCTAGCTGAGAGAAAGATTCATTTAGTGTATGGGGGAGGCAGTCTTGGGTTAATGGGAGGTGTGTCAATAGCTGCATTTTTAGGAGGTAGTCAAGTTTTGGGGGTCGTCCCCGAAGCTTTAGCACAAGGGGACATCATTGGAAAAACAATTGGAGAGGAACTTCAGGTCTCCACAATGTCAGCTCGAATGAATGCAATGTTTAACCATGCTGATGCTTTCATTGCTTTACCAGGTGGTCTAGGCACATTGGAAGAGATCTTTCATATTTGCTCTTGGGCTCAATTGCACATTCACCATAAACCCATTGGTTTGTTAAATGTTAATGGTTATTATGATAAGTTGTTGTCTTTTCTTGATCATGCTGTGGAACAGGAATTTTTAACATCTTCTGCACGACAAATCATAATCTCTGCTACTACTGCTGAACAATTGATTGACCAACTACAATCTTTCATTCCTGTGATTGATCCTTCCATGAGTCGCATAAATTGGTCATCTACGGGAAGCCGTAAAAAGCTTAGATTGGATTTGAGCCTTCATTTGTGAATTTTTGTGTCTTTTGGTTTTATTATTGTGTTTTGTTATTTCTTATTTTTGTTTCAGTGTGTTTCAGGTTTTGTCAGTGTTCGTTACTTTAGGTGATATCTTCTATACTCTATCTTTCTACCTTAGAACATTGAGGACAATGTCTCGTTTTGGTTGGGGGGAGAGGGTACTAGTTGATAAAAAAAAAAATTGTTTTTCATTTCATAAAGCATGTGCATAATTGTTGTTACTAGGATGGCAGAGTAAAGGAGTTCTTTTGTTAAAGTGACTCTTGAGACGCATCTTAGTAACCATTCTTAACAAGGTCTATTATAATACTTCCTGAAATATTCAGGTTTACAAACTCTCGTATTGTTACCACTTATTTCTGCTCATATACTTATTTAACATGTATTTTTAAACCTTAATTTACACACACACACTTTAACATATGATTGTGGGTTTCATATTGGATTATTACATTATTTATGTTCTTTTGTTAAAGGTAACAACTAAGGGAAAGGGATTGTATATAATTAAAAAAAAAAACATGAAAAAAAAAGAAAAAAAAAGAAAAAAAATGATGATAATAAAAATGTAGATAAGTTTGATTTCGTAGCCTCCCTAACCTAAGCAATTAAGCCCGAAGGGGTGTTTTAACACCTAATACCCTAAAGTCAACTGACTTGGGAGCTATTGGCCCAACGCTTGTTACATGGGTTGAGGAGAAAAGCTTAAGGGAATCAAACATTGCACTATCTACATATCAGTATCTGCGACCCGAGTTACTAAGCTCGTAGGGGTGTCTTAACACCTAATGCCCTAAGACCAACTGGTCTGGGAGTCATTAGCTGAAACCTCGTTACATGGGTTAAAGATGCATGATGTTTTTAAAGTATATGTATATAGAGTTAAAAAAAAAAGAAAAAAAAAGACAAAAATAGTAATCCCAACCCAAGGAAGTTAATCTTAAACATTAGAACAAAAATTTTGTTTTCTTCCAAGAAAAGCCCCATAATTATGTGTTGATACATTGAGCACAAAAGAAAGGTTTATTAATATCTTGTTAAGTGGTATTGAGCAGATATATAAATTTAATGAGAGTTTGTTTATCTGGATAGACTAATGGAAGTTAAATGATGAATACCTTGCTTTGTGGAATATACAAATTGTTTTTCTATTTTACGCTTTGATTACTAGGGACTAGTAATAAGCTGGTTGAGGGGTGTGATTAGTACTTAAAAGTGTATTTTTATCATGGTTTTATATCATCATTTTGCACTTGAAGTATCAATAACTCCTTAACTAAAATATGTTTTATAATAATGTATCTAATAATATAAGATACCTATAATTTGTGGTAAATGTCTATTTTTAATGCAGGTCTATCACATAAATGAAAGGATTGATTGATGACTTGAAGAACTTAAATTGCATGGATAAAGAGATGGTCAAACTTAGAGAAGAGATGTCGGTGCAATCCAAACCGGAACACTGTTCGGTAATTGGGTTATATCTGGAGCTACAGATCTCAGATTTAGGTCCAATTTATATGGATGGAAAGGTAAGACATAGGCCTACAACTTTCATATGGAGCCTAAGATCTAAAAAGGCCATTATCAAGTTCAAATTGTAGCAACAACAAAGAAGCCCGAATCTGTCTTCCAGCCCGAGAACTGTTCGGTATTTTGGCCATATATGGAGTTCTAGAAGTCCAAATGAGCTGAATGTTTTACACAAGAAAGCTAAGACAATTGCCTACAACTTTCATGTTTGCAACTGGCTCCGGTTTTGACGTTATCAATGACGTTCTGGGCAGACAAGAGAAGATAAGAATTATCACCAAGTCAAAAGTTGGCCACCCACTTATCAATTAGTCATCAAATCAATAGTTCCCAATTTTGGCCTATAAAAGGAGGCATTTGCCATGCATTTAGGCATCTTGGTTTCCAGATCAAGATCATGCTCTTCCTTTCTCTCTTTGTATTTTTTGTAATGTTTATGCTTTGCTTTCATTAATATTAAGTTTATGCCTTTCATTTCCTTTCCTTTACTTAGTTAACTTTTATGTTCTTATTTTGTTTATCTATTTTGCTTTCTTTCATTATGTCTAGCTAAGTTAGTTATGTCAAGGTGAAAAGGTTACACTAATGGTGTAAGAATAAGTATAATGTAAACTTAATATGGACTTTAATGTTTGATACTAACATGTTTTATATTTGTTATCTTGTTCACTCTTTAATACTTTGCTTGTTAAATGACTAATCTTGATTTATGTTGTATAACACTTGGTACAACAAATGCTTGGCACTTTCATAGCCCATAATGTATGGTATAACCGACACCTGAGCTATGAAAGGAACTTGATTTGTTGTTAACATAAGTTATAATCATGAATGCTTGACGAGATTTACAAGTATTAGCATTAATTGAATAAGATAACTAATGTAATCATGTTAACAATATATAATCTGATTGGAACCTCCTTTGTGTGTGGTTTCCAATTCAATAATAAGAGTTTATACTATACTTGTTTGATATACCATCAGTGGAACCTCTAACCTTGACATTTGTTATTATTATTGTTTAATCCTTACATTAATTTTCCATCTCCAAGTTCTCATCATCTTCTTCTTCTTCTCTTTCTTTATTACTACTACTACTACTACTACTACTACTAGTATTATTATTATTATTATTATTATTATTATTATTATTATTATTCTTGTTGTTGTTGTTGTTGTTATTGTTGTTGTTATTGTTATTGTTATTGTTGTTATTTATAATTTGTACAAATAACCTCCCTGTGGTTCGACCCCGGTCTTGCACTTGGGAGAAGACATCAATCTTTTCGTCGTGTCAATGAGGATCATTTCTCGTAAAAAAAAAGACTGTAGAAATCTTACAAAGTGGATTTTACTGGCCCACCATATTCAAGAAATCACATGCATTCCGCAAAACCTGTGAAAATTGTCAAAAGGTGGGATTTATTTCAAAACACAAAAAATATTTTCTTTTATTAACTCTTAAATCTCATCATAGTCGAGATAATCTTCATGACTTATGAACTCATTTTATAAAGACCATGCTTGGCATAGTCTTGGGAAATTTGACCAAAAAAGACCCTGTTTGCTAGTTTTTAAAAAAACTGGATGGGAAGCCTATCTTTTTCTTTTTTTTTGGTAAGTTGACGTATATATTAAAGGAAAACGATACAAAGATTATAAGGGGCATACCCCAGATTTACAATGAGAACAGAAACGTAAAAAAACAGATGGCTACATGCTAGCCACCGAACTGAAAACTCAAGACCTAACTTGATTCGTTAGGGAAACCAATACAACCAACTAAATATCAAATGAAGAATCTATGTTATTAACCCTCCATGCTCGTTGGATTCTTTTATTTTCATCTGTTGGTAGAACGTTCCTCATCAAATCAAGCTTATCACGGATGATACATTCGATTTGATGAAAGACCAAATTCTGAGTTCTAGATATTCCAGCAAAGGTCCTTGCATTCCTTTCTTGCCAGATATGATACACTGTAGCTGCAAAACTGAGTTTACAAGAAAAATTGATGAAACTTTTGCCATGCCAAGTGACAGTGGCCCATCAAATCCATTCATCCCATCCTTTTGTCATTCTTGGAATGTTGCATCTGTCACAAACATCCCACTAGATCGCTTTAGTATAGGAGCATTCAAAGAACAAGTGGTTGTGATCTTCGTTATTGCGGAGACAGAGTGAGCATCTATTGGGACGATGTATACCAAATCGATGAAGTCTATCTTGAGTTGTGAGTTTCTGTTGGACAGCCACCCATAGAAGAAACGAATGTCTTGGAACAGCATTCTTGAACCACACAATGTCATGCCATTCGACCATCGTATGGTGAAATCTTAGTTGTTCCCAAGCTATTTTGATCAAGAATCTGTGATTTGGTGAATCCAGCCAAACAATCTCATCCTTTTGCCCTATCATAGGATTAGAATTGGAAGGAATAGCTTCTACAATGGGGTGCCATCCAATAGCGTGAGTGGTAGGAATTTTCCATTCTGAGTTATGAATCAGCATATTCACCTTCGCGTTCTTTTCCATACCTGAATCATAGATGAATCTGTCGCCGTAAGAATCTGCGAGCGGGCTGTGAGGATGCCAATTGTCAAACCATAGAGAAGTTGTCCTGCCATCCCCTATGATGTACTTCATCTTCGGCCATGCTAAGGATCTGAGCTTTAGAATCTTTCTCCATGCCCAAGAGCAATTCTGTGGCATTTTGATTGTCCAGAAATTCCTACCTCGCAACAAATTACATCTGATCCAAGTAGACCAGATTGAGCCATCTGAGTCATTGCACAGGTTCCAAATGTGTTTCAACAAAGCAATCTTGTTCCATTCTGTTATCCTCTTTATTCCTAGCCCCCACTCCTTTTTTGGAAGACATACCTGATCCCAAGCCACTTTAGCCCCAGTAGTTCTCATATCTGAACCTAACCAAAGAAAGGATCTCATAATTTGCTCCACACTTTTTATGACTTGCCCAGGTAAGAGGAAGAGAGATGCCCAATAGACCTGGATGGAAAATAAAACTGAATTAATCAGTTGTACTCGTCCTGCATACGAGAGTGTTCTACAAGTCCAATGTCGAACTTTAGAGGTGATTCGATCCACGAGACCCTTACAATAAACAGCCTTTAGTCTGGACGAGATAAGAGGCACTCCCAAATATTTCATAGGGAGCTCCCCCTCTGCAAACCCAAGAACATGAATAATCTCTTCCCTCTCAGCATTTAACATACCGCTTAAGAAGATGTCACTTTTATTTGGATTTGGATACAGACCTGATAGATCTTGAAACTTTGTGAGCACAGTTTTGATCATACGAATTGAGTTTACATCTCCTTTGCTAAAAATCATCAAGTCGTCAGCAAAACAAAGATGAGAAATGTTGTCCTTCTTGCATCTCCAGTGGAACTTGAAATTTTGGTTGGCACTCATCTTGCAGAATAGCCCCGAAAGGATTTCCATACATAGGACAAACAAATATGGAGAAAGTGGATCCCCTTGTCGAAGCCCTCTCCCCCCTTGAAAATAACCTGCAAGCTCACCATTGACGTTGATAGAGAATTGACATGATGTAACACAAACCATAATCCAATCAATGACTGTTCTAGGGAATCCCATTTTTCTTAACATAGCGTCAATGAAATCCCACCGAACCGAGTCATAAGCCTTCATCAGATCTACTTTCATAGCACAACGGGCAGGTCTCGTAGATTTATGATAGCCTTTCATTAGTTCCTAAGACAAAAGAATGTTGCCGCTGATTCTCCGTCTAGAGATAAAAGCAGTCTGATACGGACCTACTAAGGATGGCAAAACAGCTGTGATTCTCCCAGCTAGAATCTTAGCGATGCATTTGTACACGGTATTGCAGCAAGATATAGGACGAAAATCTGTCAACCTCGTAGGACTGGCAACTTTAGGAATAAGGGAAATTGATGTAGCATTCATTTCTTTAAGCATTCTCCGAGCCTGAAAGAAGGAGCTAACAGCATTGATTACATCCTCCCCAACTATGTGCCACATTCTTTTGAAGAAACCTGCGTTAAATCCATCCGGACCAGGGGCTTTGTTGTTCTTCAAACTAAACATAGCATGCTTAATCTCCTCCCTTGTTACATCTTGTGCTAATACATGTTGTTGCGTTGAAGACAATTTCAAGTTAATTGCCGATTCCATCTCTTCCTCATTCAGAACCCTAGGCATCTGTTCCACTCTTAACACACGCTGGAAGTACGCAATGACTTCTGATTTAACTGCCTCATGTCCTTCGACAACCTCTCCATCCTCCTTTGTAAGTGAAAGAAGTTTATTTCTATGTTGTCTTCCATTTACTGATTTGTGAAAGTAGCCAGTATTCTGATCCCCCAAGCTAAGCCACTGTATCCTTGACTTTTGTTTGAAAAAACTCTCTTCGGCCTTGACAATAGAAGCGTAGTTATGTACAGCATCCCTTTCTCGCATGCACAAAGTTGGATTCCCATGTGCTGTATGGAGAGCCTGTTGAGCCTTCTCCATTTCATCTTTCGCATCTTTGACTCTATCTGAAATGTTGGAGAAGTGAGTCATATTGAAAAGTTTCAATTCCCGTTTTAGTTTTCTTAGCTTGCAACACAGCTGATACATTGGACAACCCCCCGAATTGTGTTCCCATACTTTCCTCACCAAGGGCATGAACTCGTCATGGTCCATCCACATATCAAAGAATCTGAATGGTTTCTTTATATTCTGATCATCACCAGTGACAGAAACATGAATAGCCTGGTCTGACATTCCGAGGACATCAACCCAAATACGACCACGACAAGAGAAATCATAATTATACAAGAAGGACCAATTACGCAGAAGAAGTTGAGAAACATTATATTTATTCTCGTCTCTAACCCGAGTTTCAACCAAACCGAAAAGAGTCATCCTCTCTTGATGGATGAGCTGACGCAATGCTGAATGCTTTATGGGATCATTCAAATCTCTTACATTCCAACATCCAATAATCATAAGAAAATAGAGAGGAGTACAAACAGCAACACAAAGATTACCTCGACGTGCCCCCAGGCGAGGAGACAGATTTCTTATTCTTCTTTGAAGAGTTTTTCGAACCCTTTTTCTTTTTCTCTAGAGAGTCTCTAGCCTTAATAGCCAACTGATTAACAGTTTCCCTTTCGGTGGAATTCAGAGTTTGTGGGCTTGTCAGGATTGGTGACGTCAACTCCTTATCAGTTCGTTCCCCATCTGTATCACCTCCCATTGCGTCAATATCTACATTCAGCTCATGACTATTAACGAAAAGAACCTGGTTCACGGTCCCACAATCAGATGTATTGGAGATGGCTAAACTTTGATCTGAAGCAGTACTTGTACCCCCCTGCTCCTGCTTCATGTCTCCTTGTGAACTCTTCAAAACAAGAGGAGATGTAGGATTTTCATCTTCATAACAATCAGCATTGCTCACATCTGATGCAGCCTTCTCATTGATATTACAATCAGAAATATTTGTACCAGATGTCGAACAACCATTCTCATTACAGTTACGCACTTTAGATGCCAAAATGTCATTCTCACCACTCACAGAACCCTTATTTCGTTTAGCAACTACCTGCCATTGAAACTGATTCTGCTGTTTATCCGCAGATTTAGAGTTCGCAGCTCCTAGTTTCCTCTTACCCTCTGCCTCCATTGTAAGATTTGCACCGTTATTAGTAGCACATATCGCTGTCGTGTGTCCAAAGACATTACAATTATTTCACTTCGATGGTATCCATTCGTAATCAGCTGAAATTGTTATGAATAACCCATTTGGACAGCGAAGGTCGTATTCCTTAACCAGCGTCTTCGTAGCATCAATCTCAACACAAACTCTTGCGTAGCTAAGCCTTTGACGCAACAATGTAGTCTGATCAGCATGAAGAGGAACCCCAATAGCACTCGCTACACAACTCAACCCCTTAATAGTCCAATACTCAAGAGGAACATTATACAACCTAACCCATACCGGAACTTTGACCAAATCACCTATCAAAAATTGCATGTTCGGTTGCCAACGTTTAAGCACCAAAGGTCTGCTTGCCATGTGCCATGGGGCTCTTTCCAGCACATTAGTGGCATGATCAACAGAATCAAAAGTGAATAGAAAGAAACAATTATCCAAAGATAAAACTTCTGATAGACCGTAGGAGCCCCAGATTCTTTTGGCGATAGAATTAACAACGGGATATGGTAATTTCTGACCCACAAAATGACCAACTAGGGTGGATTTCCAAAGTTCGCAGCCATCCTCAAACACATCAAGTGGAGGAGCTACTGTCACACGACCATCAGTCATAGCAGTGGGAGCAAAATGCAGATTACGAACTAGAGAAATACCAAGGTTCTTGGTACCCTCATTGTTATCAACATCAGAACCCTTCAAAGCATTTAAAAAATTCAATTTGGGGCGAAGATTTTGCTGGTCTTGTTGCTGAGACCCTACCTTCAACTCATCAACTTTAGAACCCAACACATGATTCATTTCTGAAACAACATTAGAAGCTTGAGAATTAGAGTGTTTCTTCTCTATGCTAGCTTCAGAATCAGCTTGATTAACATTAGTAAACTGAGAAATCCTCATCCCATGGCTGTTCAACATATCTTGTAGCTCTAATCTTAATATATGTCCAGACTTGACTTCATTGTGTTGTTCATTGTTAGAGGTAACCATTGGAACAGAATCCACAGCAGAACATAAGGACATTATGGCAGCATACAAATACTAGAGATACCAAATTCTAAGAAGAGAAACTGAGTCTAAGACGTAACCTAAGCTCAGAAACAACAAGATTCAGATTTGTTCATGAAGGGAGAAGAGAATTACAGAATTACGAGGCCAGTATCTTCGAGATTATTGATTGGAATGTTGATCCGTGCGGTCAAGCTATAGAGTATATTTTGATGAACAACATACTAAAAAATGGTGACGATCCAACGGCGAACAAAGAAGATCAAGCTTCAACAAAACCCAATTCACTCTGCTGCAACTAAAAATGCAGAACAGTAGAAATATTACGAGATCAATATCTCCCACCTCGTTGATTGGAATAAAGATCCATTCGGTCTTGATGGGAAGCCTATCCCCAACCCATAAATGTATGAATGTATGAGTTGAGTAGAAATGAAAGGAAAGAAGAGAGGCTTTTATAGATGAAAAATTAAAAAGACAATCATACCACCTATAGATAGGCTAGCTGGAGTCTCACACACACACACACACACTCTTTTTATTTATTTTTTTGAAAAAGAATATGTATGTACAAGTAGTTGTGATTGTGGCTCACATCTTCCCTTGGTTTTACATCCAAGAATGACATAAATGTCTTTTATGGGAAGCCTATCCCCAACCCAAAATCCTCTTCAACTCATCATCATCATCATCATCATTATTTATAATTTATATAGTTAACCTCTATGTGGTTAGACTCTAGTCTTGTTACATTATTTATCATTTCGACACTCCTACACTTGGGAGTACACATCAATCTTTTGATCGTGTCACATGGATACTAGATTGTTAGGCTTTGAATAACTGAAGGAATTGTATGATAATGATTCTAACTTTGTCATGATTTATAATGTATGTGGACACTTGACGTTTGGCAAGTTTTATTTGATGGATGATTATTTGTTCAAAGAGAATATATTGTGTTCCTACTAGTTCTTTGCGAGAATTACTTAAATGGGTCACTTTGGGGTTGCAAAAACCATAGATATATTGCATGAGCATTTTTATTGGCCAAGGATTAAAAGGGATGTGCAATGAATCTATGAATAGTGCATTGCTTGTACAAACATAAAATCTAAAGTACAAGTGCATGGACTGTATACACCATTACTTATGCCTGTTGAACTTTGTAGATATCTCTATGGACTTTGTTTTAGGTTTACCTAGGTAGAGAAGGCAGAGACTTTATTTTTGTTGTGGTTGATAGGTTTTCTAAAATAGTGCATTTCATTGCATGCCATAAAACACATAATGCATCTCATATCGCAGACTTGTTCTTTAGGGAGATTTTACATTAGCATACCATACCTAGGAGTATAGTATCATATCATGATGTTAAGTTTTTTAGTTACTTTTAGAAGACTTTGCGAGAAAAGTTAAGAATTAAACTCTTATTTTCGACAACTTGTCATCCTCAAATAGATAGACAAACTGAGGCAGTGAATAGAACTTTAACCTAAATTTTGCATGCTATAATTCAAAAGAATTTGAAAAGTTGGAAAGAATGTTTGCCTTTTGTTGAATTTGCTAATAATAAAACTATGAATTCTACCACTTGTTTTTCTCTTTTTAAAATTGTTTATAGTTTTAATCCATTAACTTCTATGGACTTAACTCCTTTACCTTTTGAAGAAAGGGCAAGTTTAGATGGTGCAAAGAAAGCAACGATGGTGAGACAACTCCATGAGGGAGTTCGACTGTAAATAGAGAAAAAGACTTTACACTTTTAAAGCAAATAAGGAATGTAAACTGGTTATTTTCCAACCTGGTGATTAAGTTTGGGTGCACATGCATAAGGAACAATTTCCTAACAAAAAAAATAAAATTTACAGCCTCATATGGTGATAGTCCATTATAGGTTTTAAAGAGGATCAATGATAACACATACAAAAATGTTCTTCCAAGTGAGTATGGTGTTACTATCAACTTTAATGTTGTTAATTGTACTTTGTTCAACACAGGTTTTGATTCAAGGTTGAATCCTCTCAAGAAGAGAGTGGATGATGTGGACTAGGCTAGAAACACCAACAAAAACCCGTTACATGTTCCAAAAGGTCCAATGACTTGATCCAAGTCAAAGGCATTGAATGTATTGGTTTTGAAGGTTTCAATCAAGTCAGTTTTCAAAGGTCTATTGGAGTATCAAGAGGAGACCCTAGTACATCTTGCCCATATGTAAGAGGAGCCCAATCCAACCTTATTTGGGCCATGAATTGAGGATAGTAAAGAAAACAAAAGAATCTTACTATAACTTAGAAACAACATAAGGGCTACCTTTTCCATTTGTTTCTAGGATTAATGTGCTGCATGGAAAGCTATAAAATGTGGGTTATGTGGTCACGTAATCACAAGGTTGTGATTTTGATTTTAGTGTAAAATTTCCTACTATCCTATTTTATGCTAATGATCACTAAATCCAATAGTCGTTGGATTGAGCTAAAACTTTACCAAACGATTCTAGATGTATTGGTCTATGTTGGGGTCAAATTTTAGTTGAATCAAAATTCAAAAAGGATTTGAGATATAGGTCAGAACAGGTTGTAGGAATTTTGTTATTTACTTGTTTTTGACTTATGGACTTCCTATTTTGTAAGGATCATTTTCCTATAAGGATGTGGCAATTTATTTTAGGAATCTCTTAGTTTTATAAGGATTTTTAAATGTTTTTAGCAACATAGTTTTTAAGTGTGGCAAAGATTCATTAATGTTTCAGAATTATTATCTTATAAATATTTCTTATTCATCTTAACTACACAAGGAAAGAAGGGCTTCTGGTATTTAATGACATCTTGGTTCCTAATAAGCTTTATTTTTATTTTTGTTAACTAGCCCAAAGCTTGTTTGGACTTAATTAACACTTTGTTTTTAGTTAAGATTTAAGGCTAGTTTGGATCAAGTTATGAGCTTTTCAATTTAATGGTTTTTGGTTAGTTTTGTAAGTGTGCCAAATTAGTCCACTAGGATAGATTCATTAGGGTTAATTTTTTAAAAACTATTTAAATATAACCTAAATTTTGGTATCCATTGATGATTATTACTTCTAAATTTTTCATTTTTAATGTGTGAGAGTGATTTTTGCATTCTTCAGCTCTTGAATCAACTGAATATGATTGATTGAAGATTAACTTACTTATTGATGTTGGTGACTTGGGGTAGGTTTCCATTGTGTCAAACTCCTATCAAATCTATATCGACTTTTTAGGACCAGATCTTAATCTTTATTATGGGTTGCATGACCACGTGATCATGAGATTTGCAT
The DNA here is from genome assembly GCF_000495115.2 of Populus euphratica. Lineage (NCBI taxonomy): Eukaryota > Viridiplantae > Streptophyta > Magnoliopsida > Malpighiales > Salicaceae > Populus > Populus euphratica. Next base: position 92,934 of record NW_011500622.1, on the reverse strand, counting down.
TACAGTGTATACCCATCATTATCAAGCAAACACTGAGACATGAGTTGGGTATTTCATGAATATGAAGGAGCTATAGTCATAGGAAAAATCGTTAATCCCCCACCTAACTTAGAAGCTTTTTGTGCTTTTAGAAATTAAAAAAGGAAATGCATAAGGCGTTAATCACTATTTAGTATACAAATGCATGTGTGATGAAAAATTAAAACACAAAAGAATGCACGTTGAAAATAAACATGATAGACGAAACAAAAAAATAAGAGACAAAAAAAGGAATAAAAATATATATATATATATATATTAACAAAAAAATAAAACACAATAATCAGATAGATAGACAAACAAACAAACAAAGTTAAGTCCACGGTTGTCCCTAATGGAGTCACCATTCTATCACACTTGTGTGGCATCATAGAAATCATCCTTTTGAATCACAGTTATCAGGATAGATGTGGGTAAGAAGGACAAGAAATTATTGTTTTTTTATCAATAAAAAAAGGAGTTATTACCTAATATTATTGTCATCAGAAAACCTAATGGTCTGTGAGAGTTTGTATAAGGGGAATGATTATGTAAGGGAAAGACGTATCACTCCTAATATACCCTACCATGGTAAGTTGCTTTGTTGTTTATTCTATGTTGTGTTTCTCTTTGTTGGTCTACATAGGATTTAATAAAAGTTATTCTTAGTAAGAAGATTTTTATCTCATCAGGTTAAAACCTAGTCATTCTAAAGCCCAAAAAAGTTTTTCTAAGATTTAAAAAAAGTTCTTATCGATAAGAAGATTCTTATCTTATCATGTCAAAACTTAACTATCCTAAAGGCTAAGAAATAAAAAAAGGTTTTTTATTTGAAATTTTGGTCAAATCCTAATTGGCAATCGCAAACTTGTTAAGAAAATCGTTAACCATTTTTTTTTTTGTATTTTTCAAGGTATGAAGAAAATAAAATTTTTATTTCTTTGTATAAAATATATATGAAAATTTTAAAATTTAGCCATATGCACACAATAAAATATATTTTTATATTTTTTTAATGAAGAATTTTTAGAAATTTTTTAAAAACTGGTGCATAAGGGGTATATTTTTGGTTTCCTTTCTTTTCCTCATGTTCACCTCATTTCTTTCTTTTTTATGCATGGGTCGTCCCCTATTTATAGAGGATGAGCGAGATGTAGTGACCCATATTTGGAGCTAAATCTTAGCCATTAACACCTTTAGGATTAATCCCAGTCATTGTTGAAAGATCCAAAACAATATAACAGCTAGTCAGGTCCGTTATTTTGGACCAATATGGCAACGGTTTTAGGGGCTCAAAACCGATAATTATTAGGATGGTTTTGAAGTACAATGTCAAGTGGTGAATGGCGTATGTTTCATGTCCCATTTGATAGAGAGGATAGGTATTAAATAGCTATCTGAAGTAGAGCCACAACCAATCTTCGCTGGAAGAATAAAGAAGTGAATAGTTGTGCCATAACAACAATATTTTGTTTTTTCTTTAAAACGATCCTTGTGCTTTTATTTTTGCTGGATTTCTCATGATTTCTTTTGATTAGGTCCTGTAAACCCAGGTATAAATTCAACATAAAATTGGAGACATCTTTTAAATTGAGTAAAGAAAATTAAATGAATGATGTGTGAATTTTGAAATGGATTAGGATATACAAATTAATTCAAAATCATTTTTTTGAGAATGTTTGGTTAAGAAATATAAACCTGGTACAATTTACAACTCAAGAGTTCCATAAAATTTGAATCTTGCAATAAGGGAGTGGATAAGGTACTTTGAAATTAAAAAAAAAATGGTTAGCAAACAAAATTTTAAATGTAGAAGAGCAAAAATGCCAGAAAATCAAAAAGATTCAAAATGTGAATTAAATCTTAATGGAAGTGATTTTATGAGAAAAGAAAGCGGGGTATAAATTAATGAATTTTGATATTGTTAGTTGAAAATTGATATTAAAAATATTCCAAAGAAGGGAAAAAACTCAATAACTATAAAAGTTACTATTTAAAAGGACATAGTGGTAATTTGATAATTTTTGCCTTTAAAAGACTTGAGGAGCCAGCCATAAGGGAATTGAGAGAGAAGAGAGGGAAAAACTTCATTTTGCTTGAAAAACCCTTGAGAAACCAAGAGAAAAACAAGGAAAAGAAGAGAGTTAGTGACGCTGAAGGATTTAGGCAACAAAATCACTTAGATTTAGAGTGTTGTTTAAAGAAGAATTTAGGGATAGAGTGATACGAACCTCGTAATTATGTGGTCATGCAATCCACACGCAAAGACATCAATTCTTAGAAAACCAAGTAAACAAGTTTCATTGGAGTGTGACACAAAGATAACTTATACCTAGACACCAGCACTATTAGAAATGAAAAACCCTCACCTAATGAATATTGATTTGCGAACCAGAAGTATAAGGATGACACTATAAAAGCAGTTGTTCTTTGATAAGTTGATTTTAGTTTTTAGAGAATCAATGAAGATTATCTCACCAAGTATGGCATAACACAACAAGTACGACAAAGAAATTTATTGATCTGAAAATTGCATAACCCTTGCATGTTTAGTTATGCCTTTATTTATACTAACTTTAGACTTAAATAAACCCTAATGGACCTCCTAGGTGAACTTATATGAGGTCCACTTACAATTGACTCAAATAAGTAATAATAACCCAAATACTAAGAAGAAAATAATATAGATCTAAAAATTAATATCCTAATTATGTTAGGATAATATTTGTCACCATTAATAAGTACCAAATAAACTATGAGAAATCTAATTTGAAAAATTTCCTCTGTTATTGATTTAATGAATTTTCTTCCTAGGTTAGGAAACATTAAATAATCCTCCCCTCTTTAGGAATAAAATCTAGCCAACTTTCTTACTTGGTTAGGAGAATAAATTGTTGACTTTCTATCTTTGTAGCATTAGGACAAACAAGCCTAACAAGGCTAGAATGGGGCCAGGCACATTAGCCCCTTGTTCCACACTAATTGGGCTCTTCTTAGACTAAATTAGATGAATTACTCCTTATATGTCCCAAGCTCTTCTAGGTCCATCTTACTCTATATGTTCTAAACAAGTTTATTCAATGCTTATTTAAGCTTCTTTGCTCCAGCTCTTATAATCGGCACCTCTAATGCATCGTTGGCATGATTATGCTTAGTGTTGGGTAAACCTTCATCATAAGAACAATTGACTTTATGGTGTCATCCTGATACTTCTTATTCACGAATCAATATTTATTGGGTAGGGGGTTTCCGTAGTACCCGTGTCTAAGTATAAATTATCTTTGTGTCACACTTCTATCGAACTTGATTTACTTAGCTTTCATGGAATTTAGTGTCTTCGCATGTGGGTTGCTCGATCACGTGTTCAAGAGGTTGGCATTAACTTGGAAACCTAGATTACTCCTTGGTAAGATGTCCTAACATCCATTTAACAAGTTCTTACAATATTTGTTAAGTTTCCATTGAATTTTCATAAAATTAAAGTTAGGGTACGTGATGAATTTAGGAGGAAATGTGATTTGAATTAAATTGATGTTTATGACATTTAACAGGGTTAAAATGAATTGAAATAGCAAGTAATTTTGAAGAGAAATTAGTAGTTCCTTTATTTTATGAAGTCTTATAGTAGTCATTGAGAAGGTCATATTACGAATAAGACTAACTTTTGAAACAATACAACTAATAATGTCTCTATGATTATTAAGCTACTACGAGGAGCATCACCATGAAGACAAGCATTCCTTTCCCTTCAATTACAAAAAATGATAGTGGCTAACATGAATGTTGTAAGCAAAGAATGAAGAGACCAATCTCCACTCAAATTAGAGAGCCAAGAAATGGTTTTAACCCAAGAGTAACGATGAAAAGGAATGAGACATCTAGAACATAGATCATATAAAATGCGATGGGAGAATAGTGATGTGGACCAACCTAGAAACACCAGCAAGGACCCATTACATGTTCCAAATGGTCCAATGACTTGGTCCAAGACAAAGGCATTGAATGCATTGGTTTTAAATGTTTCAACTAAGTCAGAATTGAAAGGTCCATTAGAGTAATCAAGAGAAGACCCTAGTACATCTTATCGATTTGCAAGAGGGGTCCAATATAATCTTATTTGGGCCATGAGGTGAGAACAACAAAGGAAACAAAAGAATCCTACTACAACTTGGAAACAACATGGTTGGCTACCTTCTCCTTTTGTTTCTAGGATTAAGGGTTGCATAGAAGGCTATAAATAAGCCTTGATTCAGTTCTGTAATATTTTATTTCCTTCTCTTCTTCTTATGACAAAACATGGATTTAATATTAGGGGCTTTATTTTATTTTGTTAGCTACAGCCCCATGCTTGTTTGGGCTTAATTAATACTTTGTTTTCAGTTAGGATCCAAGACTTGTTTGGATTAAGTTATAGGTTGTTCAATTTAGGGTTTTGTGTAAGTTTTTTTAGTGGACCTCATATAAGTCCATATAAGGGGTCCATTAGGGTTAATTTTTCAAGAACTATTTAAACTTATGTAAGCCATGATTTCAGCAGCTTTGATGATAATTACTTCTGAATTTTTTTAGTTTTCACATGTAAGAGTGATTCTTGCATTCTTCAGTTCTTGAACGAACTGAATCTGACTTATCAAAGATTAGCTAGCTTTGTGGCGTCATTCTACTCAATCCAATAGTGTTGGTGCCTTGGGGTAAGTTTTTATTGTGTCAAACTCTTATCAGACCTATTTTAGCTTTCCAAGATCATATCTTAATCTTGATTGTGGGTTGTGTGACCACGTGATCGCGAGGTTTGCATCAAATAGGCTCTCAAACAATAAGTGATCACATTGTCCCTATCACCTCCATATAAATGGTATTGAATAACTTGAATAACACTATAGGATCTAAGCTTATATTGAGTAGAGAAAGCTTCACGAAAAGCAATGCACCTAATAAATGAAAATCATAGCATAACACGTTTATGCCAAATAAGTTTCCACCACTCCACTTTGCCCTGAATAGGATGAATAGAGTTTTAAGCACTACGAATATAAAAAAATATCCCTTGAAGCATCCTTCCAACACACAAGGTCACGCATTCCATCATTCAAGAACAAAAATAGGAAGTACATCCAATAATCTGAATCCACTCAAGGGATCTAAGGAGGTCAAATTCACTCCTTACTAGCAATAATACAACTCAACATTGCATCCCTCCCTAAGCTAGAATTAATAATAATCCTATCACTAAAGAACTCCACTAATAGGCCCAACAAGTGCCAATTATCAAACCAAGGAGAAATAAAATGTCAATCTCTTACACGGAAGTAAATCAATTTTTGAACATCACAATGAAGTCCAAGAATCTTTCTCAAATTTGAAGAATAATTTCCTAATTAAGGAATCTCCCAAATACTCATATCTCCCAAATTAGTAGTTCCTTGCTAAATGTGTGGCCGACCATTGAAGTTATAAGAGGAAGGATGTTTTATTTGAAGCCTTAGCTTAATGATATGCATTGCTTGACCGCTTTTTATGATCGGCTTGTTTTAACTCGCAAGTGCACGAGTGTGCGATGTAGCAATTAACTCGGTAAGATCGAGGTCATATCCACAGAGAGCTAAATCTGGAAATTAAGCTAAGTAACAAAAAAAAAAACTCAAGAGAAATTAAACTAACAATAACTTGGTTGAAAATAATTGATAGATTTGTTTTCAAAGATGAAAAAGTGTAAATAGATTTTAAATGACAAGAAAAAGTAAGTCTTGGTCCAAATCAATTTTAATGGTGATGTATTGGTGATTTCTTCAACATATATAAGATAACTCAACCTAATATCAACGATGGTGATATTAGATCGGAAGATATTACAATGAAGATTAGAAAGATGAAGATTGATTATTGCTTAAGAATGAACAAGTACTTTCATATTAAGTAAGACATTGAATCAAGCAATCTCTATACCAAAACTAAAGTTTGTGCATAAAAATTCAAGATTATAACATTACCTAAATGATTTCTAAAATTTCTTTACAATAATAAATCATTCATGAAGAAAATAAGAAGATAAACATTAAGATTCATTCATATCCTAAAGAACTCACCTCAATCACCATTATCCTTGATTTGGATCCAAGAAAGAGTTTAGCCAACCATGATTATATATAAGAACACTTCAATAAACATGAAAGAACTTGAATCCAACTGAAAAAATAAGTTTTACAAACTAAAGAACCGAAATCTATAAAGAAGAACACAATACAATTTCAGAAAAAATTCGGACACAAATCTGACTCTAACTTTGGACAGCAATTCGACCCTCTTAGAAGCTTTTTTTGGAGAAGTCTATTAGAGACATATTTATAGGCAATTCTGTCACCTTTCCAGATCATTAAAGAACAGCTCATTTGGACACCTGAGTCAAAAGTTATGGGCAAAACACCGAAAGGTGTTCTGAAAAATCAAATCAAGACAGCTTTACAACTACTTTGGTGCACGTTTTTCTTCCTCATTTATGAGGTGTCTCCTTCTTCTTTTTGACCCAAAATAATGTTAAAATATCCCCTCCAGCTTTCCATCCATGTGCTTGCCTTCTTGGATCAATGGATTACCCAAAATAAATCAATTGTTATTTGTTGTGTGGACATGTAAGATCATGGATTGTGTTTGGGTTGATTTGAAGGTTGATTTGGGGTTGATTTAGGGCTGATTTGGGGCTGAATTTGGGCTGAATTTGAGCATCAAATAAGTATACAAATGTACTTATTATTTGGGCTAAGATTGACATTGAAACCTTGAGTGTTTAATGGTTGAAGTTTGCACACAACATAAGGCAAGTTTGGGCTTGAAATAAATCATATGATATTCTTTTCTAGAATTGGAATAGAATTGATTTTTGGGACAAATTTGGAGCACTTATTTGAACCAAGATTTGCTTCAATCTTCAACTAAATGTCTCTTCAATTCTTTGTTCTGAATTCCGACGTTGAATTTTCTGAATTAATTCATTTAAGCTCCAAAAACCTATCGAAACATTAAAACAAACTTCATTACTAAAAAACACATCAATTATTATAAAAACAAGCAAATAAAAACAATAAATACATATGTAAAATAAGAGACTTAATGACACTTTTGATGCACAATCATGCATATATATATATATATATATATATGAATTAAAATGATGTGAATGCATGAGGGAATAATAATGAAAGTGTTATGTTATAAAGGGCTGAGAAGAGTGTTGATTGATAAGTTAATGAAATTGGGAGAATTGTCTATAATTGTGATAAGTTGCAAGATTATGATAAATTGGGTCAACTTGTTCTTAAAAGGTGTCTTTTGTGACATTATAGAGTATATAATGTGATAAGGTGATACGATCCAGGCATGGTCAAAATCGGATTTTGATGTAAAATGTGCAACTATCCAGTTTTACGGCAACAGTTATAATTCTCAATCCAACTATTAGATCGAGCTAAAATTTTATGTGGAGTCTTTTGACATGTTTTCCTACCTTGGGTTAAAATTTCAACTCAATCAAAGTTTGGGAAGGCATCTTAATATGGGTCAACATAGGCTGTACGAATTTTGTTATTTTTTTTTTTACTTGTGGACTTCCTATTTGGCTAGGATTCTTTTCCTAAAAGGATGTGGTAGCTTATATGAATTAAAATGATGAGAATGCATGATCACTTGGTCACGCAACCCACATGCAAAGACACCAATCCCTTGGAAAGCCAAGTAAATCAAGTTTGATAAGAGTATGACACAAAAATAACTTGTACCTAGGCACCAACACTACTGAAAATGGAAAATCATCAGCCAATGAATATTGATTCGTGAACGAGAAGTATAAGGATGATGCCACGAAGATAGTTGTTCTTCGATAAGTCGTTTTTCAATTCATTAGAGAATCATGAAAGGGAGATTATCTCACCAACACACACACACACACAAAGTGCGGCAAATAAGAAGTTTTATTAATCTGAATAGTCTAACTTTACATGTTTGGTTATTGACACAACTAAAAGATTGATGTCATCTCCCAAGTGGAGGAGTGTCGAAGTAATAAATAAGTTGGCAAGATCGGGGTCGAACCACAAAGAGGTTAATTATATAAATTATAGATGACAATAATACAACAACAACAACAACAACAATAATAGTAGTAGTAGTAGTAGTAGTAGTAGTAATACCAATAATAATAATAATAATAA
>NW_011500622.1:81704-83603 GCF_000495115.2 Populus euphratica | reverse complement strand
TTTTCTTTTTTTTTTTTTTTAACTCTATATACATATACTTTAAAAACATCATGCATCTTTAACCCATGTAATGAGCTTTCAGCTAATGACTCCCAGACCAGTTGGTATTAGGGCATTAGGTGTTAAGACACCCCTACGAGCTTAGTAACTCGGGTCGCAGATACTGATATGTAGATAGTGCAATGTTTGATTCCCTTAAGCTTTTCTCCTCAACCCATGTAACAAGCGTTGGGCCAATAGCTCCCAAGTCAGTTGACTTTAGGGTATTAGGTGTTAAAACACCCCTTCGGGCTTAATTGCTTAGGTTAGGGAGGCTACGAAACCAAACTTATCTACATTTTTATTATCATCATTTTTTTTTTCTTTTTTTTTTTTTTTTTTTTTTTTTTTTTTTTTTTTTTTTTTTTTTTTTTTTTTTTTTTCTTTTTAATTATATACAATCCCTTTCCCTTAGTTGTTACCTTTAACAAAAGAACATAAATAATGTAATAATCCAATATGCAACCCACAATCATATGTTAAAGTGTGTGTGTGTAAATTAAGGTTTAAAAATACATGTTAAATAAGTATATGAGCAGAATTAAGTGGTAACAATACGAGAGTTTGTAAACCTGAATATTTCAGGAAGTATTATAATAGACCTTGTTAAGAATGGTTACTAAGATGCGTCTCAAGAGTCACTTTAACAAAAGAACTCCTTTACTCTGCCATCATAGTAACAACAATTTTGCACATGTTTTATGAAATAGAAAACACAGTTAATGTTTTTTTTTGAGCTACTACCTTCTCGCCAAAACGAGACATTGTCCTCAATGTTCTAAGGTAGAAAGATAGAGTATAAAAGATATCACCTGAAATAACGAACACTGACAAAACCTGAAACACACTGAAACAAAAATAAGAAATAACAAAACACAATAATAAAACCAAAAGACATAAACATTCACAAATGAAGGCTCAAATCCAATCTAAGCTTTTTACGGCTTTCCTTAGATGACCAATTTATGCGACTCATGGAAGGATCAATCACAGGAATGAAAGATTGTAGTTGGTCAATCAATTGTTCAGCAGTAGTAGCAGAGATTATGATTTGTCGTGCAGAAGATGTTAGAAATTCCTGTTCCACAGCATGATCAAGAAAAGACAACAACTTATCATAATAACTATTAACATTTAACAGACTTGTGGGTTTCTGGTAAATTCCTGTTCCACAGCATGATCAAGAAAAGACAACAACTTATCATAATAACCATTAACATTTAACAAACCTATGGGTTTATGGTGAATGTGCAGTTGAGCCCAAGAGGAAATATGAAAGATCTCTTCCAATGTGCCTAGACCACCTGGTAAAGCAATGAAGGCATCAGCATGGTTAAACATTGCATTCATTCGAGCAAACGTTGTGGAGACTTGTAGTTCCTCCCTAATTGTTTTTCTAATGATGTCCCCTTGTGCTAAAGCTTCGGGGACGACCCCCAAAACTTGACTACCTCCTAAAAACATAGCTATTGACACACCTCCCATTAACCTAAGACTGCCTTTCCTATATACTAAATGAATCTTTCTCTTAGCTAGCACTTGACCAAGATGATTTGCTAATTCTAAAAACTCCTTTTCTTTCCTGGGAGTAGATCCACCAAAAACATAAATATTTCTTATGTGATGACTTGAGGAACTTGCCCTTTCTATATACTTTTATATTTGTTGAATGTATGGGTTGAGTAGAAATGAAAGGAAGGAAGAGAGGATTTTATAGATGAAAAATTAAAAAGGCAATCATACCACCTATATGTAGACCAGTTGGAGTCTCACATACACACACACTCTCTATTTATTTTTGAAAAAACATGTGTATGTACAAGTAGTTTTGATTGTGACTCACATCTTCCCTTGGTTTTA
>NW_011500622.1:81038-81609 GCF_000495115.2 Populus euphratica | reverse complement strand
CCAAGACTAAGTCGAGCATGTTCTTTATGACAATGGGGCCATAAATCATGAATTGCACAATGCAGGATATGTCTCAGAAGTCAATAAAAGATTATCTAAAGATTCCTTATGTTTTGAAATGAATCCTGACTTTTGATAATTTTCACAAGCTTTGCAGAGTGCATGTGAGTCCTTGAAGATGGTGGGCTAATAAAATCCACTTTGTAAGATTTTTGTAGTTGTCTTTCTTGATGAGAAATGACCTCCACATGCCTCAGAATGACAAAATTTAATGACACTACTTACCTCATTGTCCGGAATACATCTTTGAAATATTTGATCAGGACAATATTTGAATAAGTAAAGGTTTTTCCAATAAAATGAGCTGGCAAATCTCCTGAAGCAACAAAATTGTTATTTTTATCATACCAAGGCATTATTGGACTAAGAGAAAGTAAGGATTTTTCAGGAAAGTAATCATCGATTGGTATGATGTTGGATCTGTTGTCACTTTTGACAAAAGATCCTTATCAATAATTTTTGGGCATTTTTCATCTGTGATGTAACCTTATTGAGTTTACATTATACTTAT
>NW_011500622.1:80385-80546 GCF_000495115.2 Populus euphratica | reverse complement strand
CAATGCTCGGGCTGGAAGACAGATTCGGACTTCTTTGTTGTTGCTCCAATTTGGACTTGAAAACGCCCTTTTTAGACCTTAGGCTCCATGTAAAAGTTGTAGTCATATGTTTTACCTTTCCATCCATATAAAGTGGACCTAAATCTGAGATCTACAGCTCC
>NW_011500622.1:75105-80176 GCF_000495115.2 Populus euphratica | reverse complement strand
AATTTGGACTTGAAAATGGCATTTTTAAGTCTTGGGCTCTATATGATAGTTGTAGGCCTATGTCTTACCTTTCTATCCATATAAAGTAGACCTAAATCTGAGATCTACAGCTCTAGATATGATCCAAATACCAAACAATGTTTAGTTTGGATTGCACCGCCATCTCTTTTTTAAGTTTGGACATCTCTTTGTCCTTTCAATTTCAGTTCTTAAATTCATCAATCAATCCTTTCATTTATGTGATAGGCTTGCATTTAAAATGAACATTTACCATAAATTAAAGGTATCTTATATTATTAGATATATTATTATAAAACATGCTTTAATTAAGGAGTTATTGATACTTCAATTGCAAAATGATAACATAAAACCTTGATAAAAAATACACTTTTAAGTACTAATCAAATTTCCATTACAAATCATGTAATTTTCAGTGTAAACACCATAAGAAAAACTATATAACAAAACCTACTTTCCTTCATCTTCATAGATTTCTAGTTTGTTCCGGTTAGGAAGCTAAGGCATATCATGTGATATGCTCAAATATTGAATTGAGGCAACCTTCTGAAAACTAAAAATATGGATGTGGTTAAATTTAGCGGCATATCTTAAGTCAAATATATCTAGAAAAGTTCATTGTTCAAAATCAAGTCTAGTAGATATTCATGCCACGAGACCCTACTTCCAAATAGATCACTGCTTAGATATCTAGGGCTTGGATGTAAAGCCTTATTCAATAAAAAATATAAGTGAATCTTACTATCATAGGATAAATAGACTTTAATTTGTCATTATCCACAGACCATTGTTTCATAAATAAAATGTTTAATGATAACACCTTCTACGAATTAGGTTAAGTATAATGAGCCCTATAAAAGCTCGCCTAGTTATTCATTGACATGACTTGATAGACTTTTAATAATCACATGTCATTAAGAGTAAATGGTTGTGATATGTCAATTAGGCACAACTAACCATTAGGAATAAAAGACAAGTAGAGATGCAATTTACCTTAGGTAAAATGTTTTAGAGTGATAGTATCTTTTATTTAGTATAATCAGTTCCTTACCTTAGCAATCTAAAAACCAATTAGGGTTTCTAGTAATCAAAATACTAAGTGATAACTCTTTTTCATAAAATAAGACCTTCCTGACACTACCAAAAGATTAATGTCTTTTTCCAAGTGCAGGAGTGTTGAAGTAATAAATAACTCGACAAAATCAGGGTCGAAACACAGGGAGGTTAATTGTATAAATTATAAACAACAACAACAACAACAATAATAATAGTAGCAATAACAAGAACAATAATAATAATAATAATAATAAAGAAATTGGTGAGAATTTTGAGATGGAAGATCAATGTGAGGATCAAATAATGATAAAAACAAATGTTAAAGTTAGAGGATCTACTAATGGTATTTCAAACAAGTATAGTATAAATTCTTTTTATTACTCAATTGAAAACCACACACAAAGGAGGTTACAATCGGATTATAAGTTGTTAACATAATTACATTATTTATCTTATACGAATAATACTAATACTTGTAAATATTGTCAGGTATTCATTATTATAATTTATGTTAACATCAAATCAAGTTCCTTTCATAGCACACATGTCAGTTATACCACATGGTTGGGCTATGAAAGTACCAAGTATTTATTGTACTAAACGTTATACAACACAAATCTAGACTAATCATTTAACAAGCAGAGTATTAAAAATTAACAAGATAATAAATACAAAATATGTTAGTATCAAACATTAAAGTCTATATTGATTTTACACTATATTTATTCTTAAACCATTGTTATAACCCATTTTTAGGCCCCCTGTAAAAAAATAATAAAATACAAAAAATAAAAAATATTAGCAAAAAAATATAAATAGTGAACAAAGGATTTCAGCGCGCCCAAAAAATAGTTAAAAATTAGTTGAGGAGGTTAAAAAAATATAAATACTAATGACAGCCCTGTTGACAAAGAAAATTCAATTTGAATAAGAAAAATCCAAAATCAGATTTTTATGGATTCAATTAGATTTTATTGAAGGTTTAATTGAATTTATGGAGAGTTTGATTGCAAGAAAAATTAATTTTGGAGTCAATTTAGGCTTCAATTTGAAGAAATTAAAGTTGTAGGGTCAAATTACAATTTTTAAAAGTTAATTTGGTAAAATTAGAGGCTTAATTGCATAAATATTGAAGTTTGATTGCCACATAGGGACGTAATTGAAGAAATCTAAAACCAAGAACCAAAATGGAAAGGGCACGTAAATAGAGGGGCTGGAATTAAAATCAGTCAGGGCCAATTAAAGAAATTAGAAGTTTATTGCTCAATTAAAGGTCAAATTGCATAATATCAAGACCAAGGATCAAAGTGAAAAAGACAGCCAACTTTAGGGCCGTTGTTGAATTTTTGGCACGGGTGTAATTACATTGATTTTAAAATTAAATTTGCAATTTAGAACTTGATTGAAAAAATTGCAAATTGTAGACCAATATGAAAACTAATACTTTTTTCTACTTTTTTTTTAATGAAATGACGCATTTTGACCAAAATGACAACATTTCATTCACTGTTCACTTTAAAAAAAGGAGATGATCGAAAAGGTGCCAGTTTGAACGACACCATCATCTTCTTCCCCTAGACATGCGAAACAGGGAAAGAAAAAGATTTTTTTCCTTCTCTCTATCACTGCTTTCTTCCCCATCAAAAAGATGTCGTCTCCCCTTTAAAAAGAGGTTAACTTGCCACCCTTTTCATGTGTTGGAAGGACGATGGAGGGGCAATAGCGTAATGGCCGATAGAGGAAGAGGGAGAGAGAGATGGCTGAATCTGAGAGAGATGGGAAGAATAAGGGAGAAGAAGAAGTAAAAAAAAAGAGCAGAAGAGAAAAGTAGAAGGAGAATGTAAAATAGAGGAGAGAAAGAGGAGAGAAACAACACCACCAGCGCCGCCGTCTGTCACCTTTAGTAGCACCACCAACGGTCGCAACCACCGCAGGCCAAACCTTTTCTCCTCTTCTCTTTCTCCTACTTCATTCCTGCTACACCTTAACTGTTCACGTGTATGTGAACAGTGGAGGGCACTGTTCACACAGGCTGGGCTTAGCCCATCCCCTGTAGATGGGCTAGGTTTGGCCTAGCCCATGTATTTAGGCCTAAACGAGCCCATTAAAAAAAGAGAAAAAACAAAAAATTCAAAAAATATTTGTTTTAGAATTTTACAAATTTTTTCATGTAATTTGTATGTCATTTTAATTAATCATGAAGTATTTTATGTCGTAAAAGTACAAACACGGTGTCAAAATACTTGATTTTAGTTAAAACTTTCAAAAATACAAAAAAAATGAAAAAAAATGTTTTTTTGCATACGGTTAAGTGTCTCAAAACTAAAAAATTATATTGTTTCTTATACAAAAAACAATATTTTAGTATGCATTTTGGCTTTGATAACCAGTTTATTAAAGTCAAGAGAACATTGACCAAAATTTCTACAATAACAAAAAATTTATTTTGTTATTTTTAATATCAGGCGGTTAAGTGTCTCAAAACTAAAAAATTATATTGTTTCTTATACAAAAAACAATATTTTAGTATGCATTTTGGCTTTGATAACCAGTTTATTAAAGTCAAGAGAACATTGACCAAAATTTCTACAATAACAAAAAATTTATTTTGTTTTTTTTTAATATCAGAAATTATGAATTTATACGTAAAAAGTATTCCCGATATTAAAAAGGTAGTTGCTTTTATTAACAACATAGAACAATTAGGTTTTTACCCGATAAGATATAGATCTCCTTATAGAGAAAGACTTTTCTTACCCTTAGACAGACCAACAATTAAAAACCATAACATGACTTTAGATTTGAACAGACAAAATAATGCAGTTCACCTTAAGTAGGGCGTATTTGGGGTATTAATACATTTTCTTTACCCAACCAATCTCCATACCCGATCTCTGAGACCAGTTAGGGTTCCTAGTAACTAGAATACTAGGTAGCAACTCCCATTCAAATTTTTCATTGATAAGAGACACTAGAATTCCTTGTATCTTCATATTTTGCCAAAAACACACCATATCCATTTTTCCTATATGGTGGACGATTGCTGCGACATCGCCCATATGCGACAACCATTAGTGTAACCTTTTCACCTTTATATAATAAACTTAACTAAACATAATAAAAAAGCGAAACATAAATAAATAAGATAAGAACATAATTAAGATACAAGTTAACTAAGTAAAGGAAAGGAAATGAGAAGTATAACCAAGAGATTAAAATAAGTAAAACTTAAATATTACAATAAAAAAAGAGCAAGAGCATGATTTTGATTTGAAAACCAAGATGCCTAAATGCATGGTAAATGCTTCCTTGTATAAGCCAAAATTGAAAACTATTGATTTGTTGACTAATTGTTTAACAGGTGGCCATATCTTGACTTAGTGACAATCCTTATCTTTTTGTCTTAACACAATGTCATTCCTGACATCAAAATTTGGACAAACTTAAATCATGAGAATTCTATGAAATTGTCTCAGCTTTCCAGAAAAAAACATTGAGATTATTTGAACTTCTAAAACTCAAGATATGGGCTGAACACTTAGTAGTGTCTTCGCTGGAGAACAAATTCGGACTTCTACGTTGTTGCTAAGAATTGAGTTTGCCTTTGACACGACTCAAAGACTGATGTCTTCTCCCAAGTGCAGAAGTGTCGCAGTAATAAATAACCTGGCAAGATCAGGGTCGAATCATAATGAGGTTAATTGTATAAATTATAAATGATAATTATACAACAACAACAACAACAATAGTAGTAGTAGTAGTAGTAGTAGTAGTAGTAGTAGTAGTAGTAGTAGTAGTAGTAGTAGTAGTAGTAGTAGTAGTAGTAGTAGTAGTAGTAGTAGTAGTAGTAGTAGTAGTAGTAGTAGTAGTAGTAGTAGTAGTAGTAGTAGTAGTAGTAGTAGTAGTAGTAGTAGTAGTAGTAGTAGTAGTAGTAGTAGTAGTAGTAGTAGTAGTAGTAGTAGTAGTAGTAGTAGTAGTAGTAGTAGTAGTAGTAGTA
>NW_011500622.1:69384-74953 GCF_000495115.2 Populus euphratica | reverse complement strand
CATAAACATTACAAAAAATACAAAGAGAGAAAGAGTATATGAAGTTTGCGGCAGAATTGAACCCCCAATTAAAACCTACAGAATCAGTTATAAAAAAAAGTCCAAATTTAATATATGGTGCAATATCATCCCCACTACACAGAATATGAAGTTTCAATTTATTCTAAGGTATTTTGCTTATGGTTCACAAAGAGCAGTGTTTCTACAGCAGAATTGACCTCGAATTAAAATTTCAAGCAAATAATATCAGAATAAGCCTAAATTTGAATGATCCTTAAAATTTCAACTAATCCTTATCTCTCTTTCTTTTTAATATACTGATATGATTAGAGATAGTAATAAGATAAAATATAACCTTTTTTTTTTTTTTCTTAGATGACGTAGACACGAAGATGGACGCAAACACTGAAAAACTTAAAGGAACACAAAAAAAAATAACAGAAGGATATAATCACATGGTCACACAACCCACAATCAAGATTGAGATCTGATCCTGGAAAGCCGAAATAGGTCAGATAGGAATGTGACACAATGGGAATCTGCCCCAAGGCACCAACACTATTGGATTGAGTAGAATGACGCCACGAAGCCAGTTAATCTTTGATAAGTCAGATTCAGTTTGTTCAAGAACTGAAGAATGCAAGAATCACTATCACACATTAAAACTGAAAAAAAAATTCAGAAGTAATTATCATCCAAAAGCTGCTGAAATTTTGGCTTACATGAGTTTAAATAGTTTTTGAAAAGTTAACCCTAAAGGACTTAAATGAGGTATCTTATATTATTAAATATATTATTATAAAACATGCTTTAGTTAAGGAGTTATTGATATTTCAAGTGCAAAATGATGATATAAAACCTTGATAAAAATGCACTTTTAAGTTCTAATCACCTTTCAATTCTAAGTTGGTTGAAACATTCAAAACCAAAGCATTCAATGCCTTTGTCTTGGACCGAGTCATTGGACCATTTGGAACTTGTAATGGGTCCTTGCTGGTATTTTTGGGCTGGTCCACATTAAGCTTATTACTAGTCTCTAATAATCAAAGTGTTAAAATAGAAAAACAATTTATAAATTCCGCAAAGTAAGGTATTTATCATTCAAATTCCATTAATCTATCCAAATAAACATACTCTCATTAAATTTTATATCTGCTCAATAACTCTTAAACAAGATATTAATAAACCTTTCTTTTGTGCTCAATATATCAACATATAATTATGGGGCTTTTCTTGGAAGAAAATAAAATTTTTATTCTAATGTTTAAGGTTAACTTCCTTGGGTTGGGATTCTTATTTATGTTTTAGCCATTATTCTCTTAACTTTAATAAACTGATTATTAAAGCCAAAATGCATGTTAAAACATTGTTTTTGGTGTATGAAAAATACAATATAATGTTTTTAGCTTTGAAACACTTGGTCTTATGCATAAAAATATTTTTTTTATTCATTTTTTTGTATTTTTGGAAGTTTTAATGAAAACTAGGCATTTTAATACCAGAGTTGTATTTTTATGACATAAAAATATTGCCCGATATTAATCAAAATAGCATAAAAAATTACATGTGAAAATTGTAAATTTCTAAAAATATTTTTGAATTTTTCTCTTTTTTTTAATGGGTCAGTCAGGCCCAGATACATAGGTTGGGCCGAACATGGCCCAACAACATAGGTTGGGTTGAGCTCAACTCACGTGAATAGTGGTAGGGATGAAGGAATTAAACAGAGAAAAACAAAAGGGGAGAAGGGGTCGACCTGCGGTGTTGCAATCGTTGACTGTGCCACTAGAGGCAAGAGGCGGCGGTTTTAGTGGCGGCGATGGTGGTTCGTGGTGGAGGGACTGTGGTGGTTGGTGGTGCTTTGTTTTTTCATCTTTCTCCTTTGTTTTTTATGCTCTTTTCTGCTTCTTCTTCATTTTAGGGTTTTCCCTCTATTCCTCTCTCTCTCTCTCTCTCTCTCTCTCTCTCTCTTTTCTTCTCCTCTATCCTATCTCTTCTTGTTCTGCTCTTTTGATTCTCTTTTTTGTTCTCTGTCCTTCCCTTCTTATTTTTAGCTTCTCCTCGGTCTGTTTGCTCCCCTGTTTTGATAGCCAAAAACAAAGGGGGACGTGATTGGGGTGGCCACTGTACTGCCACCCCTCCACTGTCTGTCCAACACGTGGAAAGTGGGTTGTGTTGGGTTCTTTTTGAAGTCATCAGAGGGAGGGAAGTCAATGAGAAACAGAGGAGAAAAACAAATTTTCTTCCCCTGTTTTCTGCTTGTCCAGGGAAAAAAAATGATGGTGTCTTTCAAAACAACACTGTTTCAGATGTTCTCTTTAAAAAAAACAGTGCATAAAATGACACTATTTTGGTCAAAATATGCCGTTTTATTTAAATGAAAATGTAGCAAAAACGTGTCAATTTTCATATTTGTCCTTACTTTGTAATTTTTTCTATCAAGTCCTAATTTGCAATTTCACTTTAAAAATCAATGCAATTATATCCCTGCTAAAAATCCAATAGCGGCCCTGAAGGTGGCCATATTTTTCAATTTGGTTCTTATTGTAGAATGTATACAATTTAACCCTCAATTAATCAATAAACTTCTAATTTCTTTAATTGGTCCCCTGACCGGTTTTAATTACAATGCCTCTATTTACACACCTTTTTTATTTTGATCCTTAGTTTCAAATTTCTTCAATTAAGTCCCTAATTGACCCGATTTATGCAATTATAATTTCTTCCAATTAAATCTCAAATTGACTCCAAAATCAATTTTCTTGCAATCAAACTCTCCATAAATTCAATAAAATTTCATTGAGTCCATAAACATTTAATTTTGGACTTTTCTTAATGAAATTGAATCTTC
Organism: Populus euphratica; assembly: GCF_000495115.2. NCBI lineage: Eukaryota > Viridiplantae > Streptophyta > Magnoliopsida > Malpighiales > Salicaceae > Populus > Populus euphratica. Next base: position 72,102 of record NW_011500622.1, on the reverse strand, counting down.
TTTCCCAATAAGGCTCTCTTTAGTCAAAGAAATATTGCCAAATTTTAATCTTTGTATTTTTTTAATCTCTTCAACCAATTCTTAAACATTTTTAGGACCCTCTAGCATTTTCTTTCCAGTTTTTATATTTTTGATAATATTTTGATTTTTTTGTATTTTGTTATTTTTTTAAAGAGAGAAAAAAATGTGAATCGGGTAATAACTAAAAAATGGGTTATAATAGTTGCCCCCTCTTTACAATACTTATAGAGTAAAGATTACGTAGTAAGGATTGTAAAGATAAACAAAACTGATCTTCTCATAATATGGTTAACCTCAAACTTCAACCAGACACGAAGTCTTATGTGTGGTTGAGCTAAACTAAGATTCTTTTTGCCGATCTCCTTTAACCAAAACCAAAAATCCTATGTAGTGGTTCGGATAGACTGTGAGATTCCTTTTGCAAATCCCATTTAACCAAAGCCAAAATCTGGTGTGGTTGGGTTAAACTGAGATTCTTTTTGCCAATACCTTTCAACTAGAACCAAAATCCAGTGTGTGATTAGGATAGATTGAGATTTCTTTCACTAATCCAGTTTAACCAGAACCACAATCCTATGTGTATTCAAACCTTTTGTTTTCTAAAGAAAGACGGTCTATTTTCACGGGCGATCTGCCCACACACTCACGCTTACCCTAGTCTATTTTCATGGCCGACCTGCTCAAGTAGAAAAAAGAAGAGTGGTTTTGCTGTAATGCGTGCTGGGATTGTTGTTATGCCTTTAACAAGCTCCACACCAAGGCTCAAACCCTGTCTCAAGGAAATAATAGCCCTATAACCAAAAGGCTTTCCGAGAGATACAAGAGAGATGGCTAAACCAAAAGGTAGGCCTTGCCCTTTACTTACTATATCTAAATATAAGGTTGCGTATGCTTCTTCCTCGAACAAAGACGATCACGACCATCTCTTCAGAAAGAAAGCCTGAACACCCTTGTTTCCTACCCAGATGAAGGAATGATCTTATTGTAATGGGTGACCTACCCAGATAAAAAAATATAAAAAATTAGTCGAATTATAATAGGTGACTACCTAAAATGGAAAAAAGAAAGAATGGTCGTCTTGTAATAGGTGACCTACTGATTAGTACTTAAAAGTGCATTTTTTATCAAGGTTTTATGTCATCATCTTGCACTTGAAGTATCAATAACTCCTTAACTATAGCATGTTTTATAATAATATATCTAATAATATAAGATACCTTTAATTTGTGGTAAATGTAAATGTAGGCCTATCACATAAATGAAAGGATTGATTGATGAATTTAAAAACAGAAATTGAAAGGACAACGAGATGACCAAACTTAGAAAAGAGATGTGGTGCAATCAAAACCGGAACACTGTTCGGTAATTGGTTATATCTAAGAGCTACAGATCTCAGATTTAGGTCCAATTTATATGGATGGAAAGGTAAGACATAGGCCTACAACTATCATATAGAGCCCAAGACTTAAAAATGCCATTTTCAAGTCCAAATTGTAGCAACAACAAAGAAGCCCGAATCTGTCTTCCAGCCCGAGCACTGTTCGGTATTTTGGCCATATCTGGAGTTCTAGAAGTCCAAATGAGCTGAAGTTTTTACACAAGAAAGCTGAGACAATTGCCTACAACTTTCATGTTTGCAACGGGCTCCAATTTTAACGTTATCAATGACGTTTTGGGCAGACAAGAGAAGATAAGGATTGTCACCAAGTCAAAAGTTGGTCACCCACTTATCAATTAGTCATCAAATCAATAGTTCCTAATTTTGGCCTATAAAAGGAGGCATTTGCCATGCATTTAGGCATCTTGGTTTCCAGATCAAGATCATGCTCTTCCTTTCTCTCTTTGTATTTTTTATGCTTTGTTTTCATTAATATTAAGTTTATGCCTTTCATTTCCTTTCCTTTACTTAGTTAACTTTTATGTTCTTATTTTGTTTATCTATTTTGCTTTCTTTCATTATGTCTAGCTAAGTTAATTATGTCAAGGTGAAAAGGTTACACTAATGGTGTAAGAATAAGTATAATGTAAACTTAATATGGACTTTAATGTTTGATACTAACATGTTTTATATTTGTTATCTTGTTCACTCTTTAATACTTTGCTTGTTAAATGACTAATCTTGATTTATGTTGTATAACACTTGGTACAACAAATGCTTGGCACTTTCATAGCCCATAATGTATGGTATAACCGACACCTGAGCTATGAAAGGAACTTGATTTATTGTTAACATAAGTTATAATCATGAATGCTTGACGAGATTTACAAGTATTAGCATTAATTGAATAAGATGACTAATGTAATCATGTTAACAATATATAATCTGATTGGAACCTCCTTTGTGTGTGGTTTCCAATTCAATAATAAGAGTTTATACTATACTTGTTTGATATACCATTAGTGGAACCTCTAACCTTGACATTTGTTATTATCATTGTTTAATCGTTACATTAATATTCCATCTCAAAGTTCTCATCTTCTTCTTCTTCTTCTCCTTCTTTTTCTTTATTATTATTATTATTATTATTATTATTATTATTATTATTAGTACTACTACTACTACTACTACTACTACTACTACTACTACTACTACTACTACTACTACTACTACTACTACTACTACTACTACTACTACTACTACTACTACTACTACTACTACTACTACTACTACTACTACTACTACTACTACTACTACTA
>NW_011500622.1:52428-65887 GCF_000495115.2 Populus euphratica | reverse complement strand
AAAGAGAGAGAGAGTGTGTGAGACTCCAGCTGGCCTACATATAGGTGTTATGATTGCCTTTCTAATTTCTCATCTTTCTTGTATTATAGTTTCAATATATCCAACATATTTGCATGTTGTTTCATCATTTTGCATATTTCATTTCTATTTTTCATTCAAGTCTTCAAATTCATTTGTATTTCGTATAAATTCACTTGCTACTCATGAGACTATCATCATACTTTTGTTTTTGCTTGTTTTCTAGTTTTTAATACTCCTTGAGTCATATATTTGGTGTTTGGTTTAGTTCCGCAAGAATCGCAAGAAGGACAGACGAGAGTTGAGAGCATGCGAGGATATTAAAAGTGTTTGAGCAAAATATGAGGATTTGTTTTACAACTAACCAATTTTTACAAGTACTATCATGTTAGATCAAAACAATAGAGCAACCCCTCCCGATGTAGAACTTAAATTCCAAATGCATGCCATGACGAAGATGATGGAAGGAATGAATTTCATGATGGGGAACTTGTGTGACAGACTTGAGAAGGTGGGAAAACATGGTAATGATGTGCATCATGGGAATGATAATCCATCTCGTAAAGGTAAATCAAATATGCAAGAGGATTCAGATGGTCCAATGACAAGAGCGAGAGCGAAACAACTACAAAGGACCTTGACGAGTCAGATTGGAATGATTGAAGCTGCGTCGGAGTTAAAATTTGGCAATCAGTTTCAAATTGGTTCAAGGGTGCTCAAATGCCTACAATTGGAGCTTAAAGATGGGAAGAGCCCTTAATGGTTCTTTTGATGCTGGACTACTTGAATTTGGGTTGATAATGCAAATAAGTTAAGAAATTGATGCTGTTTACGTCAGAACAGTAGATAAATTTGAACCCGAATTTGAAGTCATTCATTGCATGTGAAAACAAGACTAATCTAGGTGGATTTCAAGTTCAGAACGTGATCTTTCCAGATTGTCTAACCATGATTGCATTGGACTTTTGTGCAAGAAGTTATAGCCATTTTAAATTCGGTCTATTTATGTTTCAATTGAAGTCAGAAAATGTGTGCTAGTGTAATTTGTCTGGTTACTTTGTCAAAGTCCAAGTTTTGGGCTTGATTTCTGTCATGTTGAATTTTCCTAAGTGTGGAGGGATGTTCCATTATAAATATGGCATCAGAATATGTAATAAACAACTTTTGGCCAATATTTGAACTTAATTCCGAGAATTAAGAGTTATTCTTCCAAATTGATTTGTGAAGAACCCTACTGACTTATCACTCTTCAATCACAAAGAGTGTGGCGTCAAAATCCTAGATTGATCTTTGTGGCGTCCAGATCGACTTATCAAAGTATCACTCTAGTTTATCCTCCATTTTCATTTACCTTAAAAATACTATAATCTAGCCTAAACACCAGAAGAAAGACAATACAACCAGACCCATCCTTCATCCATTTTCGTCAGATTCATTGTTGCCGATTTTTTAATCATTCACGGCACAACATCTGGTATCAGAGCATCAGTTGCGATCTAAGGCAAGAGCTAGAAACAGAAGAAAGGCTTGCTGGAATTGCAATTGATAAACTTAGTTATGGCTGGAGATAAAGAAGATTTGCCAAGAGGATTAAGTTTAGAACAGGCACAGGTTATGGGCTTACAACGATCTCATGCTGAGATTCGGGATGAAATGACTGGAATTCGTGAACAGTTGCATACCCTTATGCAAATGATGAAAAGAAATAATTTGCAACCCCAGCAAAGGCAAGCACTTAGGGTGCCACGAAATGATTTTGTAGAAGCTGATGGAGATCCAAATGGGGATCATGGAGAGCTGATCAGTGGAGATGAGGCTGAAACTGAAGATGAAGATGAGGCACAAATGGAACAGGAAGAGGATTTCGAACCAGTGAAGGGAGATTTGTTGGTTGTGCAACGGGTTCTAAATGCACAAGTTGATGTTAGTGCTGAGCAACGTGAGATCTTTCATACTCGATGTCAGATTCGAGATAAGGTGTGTGGGATGATCATTGATAATGGAAGTTGCACTAATGTTGCGTCAACTACCTTGGTGGAGAAATTGGTCTTAACTACCATTCCACATCCCAGACCGTATAGTTTGCGATGGCTGAATGAGAATGGGGAGATTCGGGTGACAAAGCAAGTTCTTGTGCCCTTTTCCATTAAAACCTATCATGACGAGGTTTTGTGTGACGTTGCGCCGATGTCAGCTAGCCATTTGTTACTGGATCGTCCATGGCAGTTTGATAAGGATGTGACCTACAATGGACGAAAGAACACTTATTCTTTCATGCTGAATGGAAAGAAGGTGAACTTGTTACCATTGAGTTCTCAACAGGTTAGAGAGGATCAGTTACGAAGCCAACAAAAGGAGGTGCAATCACGTAAGGGGCTGTTGTTAGCCAAAAAAGGCGATATCAAACAGGCATTAGCTTCGACGGGGGTTGTTTTCATGATCTGGGCAAAGCAATTGCTACAAGTAGAAGGACTGGACTTACCAACACAGATTAAGGAATTGCTAGAAGAATTTAAAGATGTGTTTCCAGATGAATTACCTAAAGGGTTACCGCCGATTCGTGGAATTGAGCATCAAATTGATTTGGTGCCGGGAGCTTCACTTCCTAATAGACCAGCATACAGATGTAATCCAGCGGAACCAAAAGAGATTCAAAGGCAGGTTGGTGAGCTTGTAGAGAAGGGCTATGTTCGAGAATCACTTAGTCCATGTTCCGTACCTACTTTGCTTGTACCAAAGAAAGATGGTACCATGAGGATGTGTATGGACAGCCGTGCTATCAACAAAATAACAGTTAAGTATCGATTTCCTATACCCAGACTTGATGATTTGCTTGATGAGTTGCATGGTGCTGCATTGTTTTCTAAAGTCGATTTGATGAGTGGTTATCACCAAATTAGAATGAAAGAGGGAGATGAATGGAAAACAACATTTAAAACTAAACAGGGGTTATATGAATGGATAGTAATGCCGTTTGGGTTATCTAATGCGCCTAGTACATTTATGAGGTTTATGAATCATGTTTTGAGGAAGTATATTGGGCTGTTTGTTGTAGTATATTTTGACGATATCCTAGTGTATAGCAAGACCTTTGATGATCATGTGAAGCATCTTAGAGTTGTGTTTGAAACTTTGCGAGATTCTAAGTTGTATGGGAAACTCACAAAGTGTTACTTCTGTAAAGAAAGTGTCGTGTTTCTTGGATATATTATCTCTAGCAAGGGAGTTAAGGTTGATGAGGAGAAAATTGAGGCAATTTGGGACTGGCCAAAACCTGCTAGTATCGCTGATGTGAGGAGTTTTCATGGTTTAGCTTCTTTCTACAGGCGATTTGTGAAAGATTTCAGCTCTATTGTTGCTCCTATGACAGAATGCTTGAAAAAAGGAAACAAGTTTAGATGGAGTGCAGATGCTTAGAAAGCTTTTGAGCTAATTAAAGAAAAGTTGTGTACTGCTCCAGTTTTAGCACTTCCAGACTTTGCTAAAACATTTGAAATAGAGTGTGATGCTTCCGGAGTTGGAATTGGGGCTGTTTTGATGCAAGAAAAGAGGCCGATTGCATTCTTCAGTGAAAAGTTAAATGGAGCACGTTTGAACTACTCTATTTATGACAAGGAGTTCTATGCTTTGATTCGAGCTCTGGAGGTATGGCAGCACTACTTGTTGCCAAAAGAATTCGTTATTCATACTGATCATGAATCCTTGAAGTATCTTAAGGGGCAAAGCAAGCTGAATCGAAGACATGCTAAATGGGTGGAGTTTATGGAGTCATTTTCTTATGTCATAAAGTACAAGAAAGGGCAAGTTAATGTGGTTGCTGATGCTCTTTCTAGGAGGTATGCACTGATCTCTATGTTGAATGCAAGGCTGATGGGTTTTGAACAAGTGAAGGATCAATACGCTAATGATTCCTACTTTGCTAATGTGGTTACCGAATGTGCAAAGGGAGCTTGTGATGGGTTCTTTATGCATGAAGGTTACTTATTCAAAATGGGCAGAATGTGTATTCCTTCAGGTTCATTACGGGAGTTGCTTGTGCGAAAGGCTCATGGTGGTGGTCTTAGTGGTCATTTTGGGGAGAAGAAGACTTATGAGTTGCTGAAAGAACATTTCTTTTGGCTTAGCATGTTACGGGATGTGCACAAGGTGATTGAGAGATGTGCTATTTGCAAGAAAGCTAAGGGTAAAGAGAATGCATATGGGCTGTATATGTCGTTGCCTATTCCAGAGCAACCGTGGATGGATGTTAGCATGGACTTTGTACTGGGGTTACCGAGAACACAGCGTGGAAAGGATTCAATAATGGTTGTGGTTGATCGATTCTCCAAAATGTCCCATTTCATTCCTTGCAACAAAACTGACGATGCTGTACATGTAGCTGATTTGTTCTTTCAAGAGATTGTTCGTTTGCATGGAGTTCCTAAAAGCATTGTCTCTGATCGTGATACAAAGTTCTTAAGCTACTTTTGGAAGACTCTTTGGAGGAAGGTAGGAACGAAGTTACTTTTCAGTACGGCATGTCATCCACAAACTGATGGACAAACTGAGGTAGTAAACCGAACTTTATCTTCTTTGTTACGAGCTGTTATACATAAGAATTTGAAGAGTTGGGATACTTGTTTGCCTATTGTGGAGTTTGCATATAATCGTAGTGTGCATGGGGCTACAAAATTTTCACCATTTGAGGTCGTGTATGGCTTTAATCCTTGTGTTCCTATTGATCTTGTTCATATTCCAATTGATGAGAGGACATCTATGGATGGAATTAGAAAGGCAGAATTGATGAAGAAACTACATGAGCAGGTTCGATTACATATTGAGGAGAAAACAACAAAGTATGCTAAACAAGCTAACAAGGGGCGGAAAATGGTTAGGTTTGAACCTGGTGATCTTGTTTGGATTCATCTTAGTAAGGGCAGATTTCCAAGCAAACGCAAGTCCAAGTTGATGCCAAGAGCTGATGGTCCATTTCGGATTATAGAGAAGGTGAATGATAATGCGTATAAGGTAGATCTTCCTGGTGATTACAATGTATCAGCTACTTCTAATGTGAAAGACTTGACTCCATACTTGGATGATGACGACGATTATGATTTGAGGACAAATCATTATCTACCCGGGGCTGATGATGTGCATCATGGGAATGATAATCCATCTCGTAAAGGTAAATTTTGAATATGCAAGAGGATTCAGATGGTCCAATGACAAGAGCGAGAGCGAAACAACTACAAAGGACCTTGACGAGTCAGATTGGAATGATTGAAGCTGCGTCGGAGTTAAAATTTGGCAATCAGTTTCAAATTGGTTCAAGGGTGCTTATTTGCCTACAATTGGAGCTTAAAGATGGGAAGAGCCCTTAATGGTTCTTTTGATGCTGGACTACTTGAATTTGGGTTGATAATGCAAATAAGTTAAGAAATTGATGCTGTTTACGTCAGAACAGTAGATAAATTTGAACCCGAATTTGAAGTCATCCATTGCATGTGAAAACAAGACTAATCTAGGTGGATTTCAAGTTCAGAACGTGATCTTTCCAGATTGTCCAACCATGATTGCATTGGAATTTTGTGCAAGAAGTTATAGCCATTTTAAATTCGGTCTGTTTATGTTTCAATTAAAGTCAGAAAATGTGTGCTAGTGTAATTTGTCTGGTTACTTTGTCAAAGTCCAAGTTTTGGGCTTGATTTCTGTCATGTTGAATTTTCCTAAGTGTGGAGGGATGTTCCATTATAAATATGGCATCAGAATATGTAATAAACAACTTTTGGCCAATATTTGAACTTAATTCCGAGAATTAAGAGTTATTCTTCCAAATTGATTTGTGAAGAACCCTATTGACTTATCACTCTTCAATCACAAAGAGTGTGGCGTCAAAATCCTAGATTGATCTTTGTGGTGTCCAGATCGACTTATCAAAGTATCACTCTAGTTTATCCTCCATTTTTATTTACCTTAAAAATACTATAATCTAGCCTCAACACCAGAAGAAAGACAATACAACCAAACCCATCCTTCATCCATTTTCGTCAGATTCATTGTTGCCGATTTTTTAATCATTCACGGCACAACAGGTAATGTGGCTGGAACATGAGAAAACTGGATAGTTGCACATTTTACATCAAAATCCGAATTTAACCTTGCCTGAATTGTATTAGTTTTGACTGTAAACACCAACAATTCCTTAATTTATTTGTATTATTAGTCAGCTCATCCATCAAGAGAGGATGACTCTTTTCGGTTTGGTTGAAACTCGGGTTAGAGACGAGAATAAATATAATGTTTCTCAACTTCTTCTGCGTAATTGGTCCTTCTTGTATAATTATGATTTCTCTTGTCGTGGTCGTATTTGGGTTTGTTGGAATGCTCATGTGGTGAAGGTTAATGTCCTCGGAATGTCAGACCAGGCTATTCATGTTTCTGTCACTATATTAGCTACCAATATCTGTTTCAATGCTTCAATTATATACGGAGACAATAACGCTTCCTTACGTGAGGCATTATGGTCTGATATAGTGAGTCGTAGTGATGGATGGGAGTCCAGCCCATGGATTCTTATGGGCGACTTTAATGCTATCCGCTACCAATCAGACAGGTTAGGAGGGTCTACTTCGTGGGCTGGTCATATGGACAGATTGGAAACATGTATTCAAGAAGCGAAAGTGGATGATCTTCGATATTCAGGCCTGCATTATACTTGGTCGAACCAATGTCCTGAGAATCTGATTATGCGGAAACTAGATAGAGTGCTTGTCAATGAGAAATGGAATCTGAACTTCCCCTTTTCAGAAGCGAGATTTTTGCCATCGGGTATGTCAGACCATTCTCCTATGGTGGTAAAGGTTACTGGTGATTATCAGAATATAAAGAAACCATTCAGATTCTTTGATATGTGGATGGACCATGACGAGTTCATGCCCTTGGTGAGGAAAGTATGGGAACACAATTCAGGGGGTTGTCCAATGTATCAGCTGTGTTGCAAGCTAAGAAAACTAAAACGGGAATTGAAACTTTTCAATATGACTCACTTCTCCAACATTTCAGATAGAGTCCAAGATGTGAAAGATGAAATGGATAAGGCTCAACAGGCTCTCCATACAGCACATGGGAATCCAACTTTGTGCATGCGAGAAAGGGATGCTGTACGTAACTACGCTTCTATCGTCAAGGCCGAAGAGAGTTTTTTCAAACAAAAGTCAAGGATACAGTGGCTTAGCTTGGGGGATCAGAATACTGGCTACTTTCACAAATCAGTAAATGGAAGACAGCATAGAAATAAACTTCTTTCACTTACAAAGGAGGATGGAGAGGTTGTCGAAGGACATGAGGCAGTTAAATCAGAAGTCATTGCGTACTTCCAGCGTGTGTTAAGAGTGGAACAGATGCCTAGGGTTCTGAATGAGGAAGAGATGGAATCGGCAATTAACTTGAAACTGTCTTCAACGCAACAACATGTATTAGCACAAGATGTAACAAGGGAGGAGATTAAGCATGCTATGTTTAGTTTGAAGAACAACAAAGCCCCTGGTCCGGATGGATTTAACGCAGGTTTCTTCAAAAGAATGTGGCACATAGTTGGGGAGGATGTAATCAATGCTGTTAGCTCCTTCTTTCAGACTCGGAGAATGCTTAAAGAAATGAATGCTACATCAATTTCCCTTATTCCTAAAGTTGCCAATCCTACGAGGTTGACAGATTTTCGTCCTATATCTTGCTGCAATACCGTGTACAAATGCATCGCTAAGATTCTAGCTGGGAGAATCACAGCTGTTTTGCCATCCTTAGTAGGTCCGTATCAGACTGCTTTTATCTCTGGACGGAGAATCAGCGACAACATTCTTTTGTCTCAGGAACTAATGAAAGGCTATCATAAATCTACGGGACCTGCCCGTTGTGCTATGAAAGTAGATCTGATGAAGGCTTATGACTCGGTTCGGTGGGATTTCGTTGACGCTATGTTAAGAAAAATGGGATTCCCTAGAACAGTCATTGATTGGATTATGGTTTGTGTTACATCATGTCAATTCTCTATCAACGTCAATGGTGAGCTTGCAGGTTATTTTCAAGGGGGGAGAGGGCTTCGACAAGGGGATCCACTTTCTCCATATTTGTTTGTCCTATGTATGGAAATCCTTTCGGGGCTATTCTGCAAGATGAGTGCCAACCAAAACTTCAAGTTCCATTGGAGATGCAAGAAGGACAACATTTCTCATCTTTGTTTTGGTGACGACTTGATGATTTTTAGCAAAGGAGATGTAAACTCAATTCGTATGATCAAAACTGTGCTCACAAAGTTTCAAGATCTATCAGGTCTGTATCCAAATCCAAATAAAAGTGACATCTTCTTAAGCGGTGTGTTAAATGCTGAGAGGGAAGAGATTATTCATGTTCTTGGGTTTGCAGAGGGGGAGCTCCCTATGAAATATTTGGGAGTGCCTCTTATCTCGTCCAGACTAAAGGCTGTTTATTGTAAGGGGCTCGTGGATCGAATCACCTCTAAAGTTCGACATTGGACTTGTAGAACACTCTCGTATGCAGGACGAGTACAACTGATTAATTCAGTTTTATTTTCCATCCAGGTCTATTGGGCATCTCTCTTCCTCTTACCTGGGTAAGTCATAAAAAGTGTGGAGCAAATTATGAGATCCTTTCTTTGGTCAGGTTCAGATATGAGAACTACTGGGGCTAAAGTGGCTTGGGATCAGGTATGTCTTCCAAAAAAGGAGGGGGGGCTAGGAATAAAGAGGATAACAGAATGGAACAAGATTGCTTTGTTGAAACACATTTGGAACCTGTGCAATGACTCAGATGGCTCAATCTGGTCTACTTGGATCAGATGTAATCTGTTGCGAGGTAGGAATTTCTGGGCAATCAAGACGCCACAAAATTGGTCTTGGGCATGGAGAAAGATTCTAAAGCTCAGATCCTTAGCATGGCCGAAGATGAAGTACATCATAGGGGATGGCAGGACAACTTCTCTATGGTTTGACAATTGGCATCCTCATAGCCCGCTCGCAGATTCTTACGGCGACAGATTCATCTATGATTCAGGTATGGAAAAGAACGCGAAGGTGAATATGCTGATTCATAACTCAGAATGGAAAATTCCTACCACTCACGCTATTGGATGGCACCCCATTGTAGAAGCTATTCCTTCCAATTCTAATCCTACGATAGGGCAAAATGATGAGATTGTTTGGCTGGATTCACCAAATCACAGATTCTCGATCAAAATAGCTTGGGAACAACTAAGATTTCATCATACGATGGTCGAATGGCATGACATTGTGTGGTTCAAGAATGTTGTTCCAAGACATTCGTTTCTTCTATGGGTGGCTGTCCAACAGAAACTCACAACTCAAGATAGACTTCATCGATTTGGTATACATGGTCCCAATAGATGCTCACTCTGTCTCCGCAACTACGAAGATCACAACCACTTGTTCTTTGAATGCTCCTATACTAAAGCGATCTGGTGGGATGTTTGTGACAGATGCAACATTCCAAGAATGACAAAAGGATGGGATGAATGGATTCGATGGGCCACTGTCACTTGGCATGGCAAAAGTTTCGTCATTTTTTCTCGTAAACTCAGTTTTGCAGCTACAGTGTATCATATCTGGCAAGAAAGGAATGCAAGGACCTTTGCTGGAATATCTAGAACTCAGAATTTGGTCTTTCATCAAATCGAATGTATCATCCGTGATAAGCTTGATTTGATGAGGAACGTTCTACCAACAGATGAAAATAAAAGAATCCAACGAGCATGGAGGGTTAATAACATAGATTCTTCATTTGATATTTAGCTGATTGTATTGGTTTCCCTAACGAATCAAGTTAGGTCTTGAGTTTTCAGTTCGGTGGCTAGCATGTAGCCATCTGTTGTTTTACGTTTCTGTTCTCATTGTAAATCTGGGGTATGCCCCTTATAATCTTTGTATCGTTTTCCTTTAATATATACGTCAACTTACCAAAAAAATAAAAAAAAAACAGAAACAAAAAATATGCAAAATCATTAAACAATACCCAAATATGTTGGATATGATGAAAATAAACTGCAAGAAACGAAATCAACAAAAAGCAAGCGAATTTTGAAACGGTGAAGCAAGACAGACTCGTTTACGACAAGTTAAGTCCGAATCTGGAACCTAAAGTAAATAATGTTCAATTGAGTTAAAATTTCAGATATAGTGCGATATCAACCCAAATAGACAGAATATAAGGTTTGAGCAATTTATGACAACGTTTGATATACTGACGTAAAAACGTTATGAATCAGACCTGAATAGACCCGAATTTGAAACCCAAAGCAAATGATATCAAATTGACCCCAAATTTGATATGTAACGCGATTAGGACCCCAGTAATTGGAATATCACGATCAGAGACAATGCTTTTAGGAACTCCATGCAAACGAACAATCTCTTGAAAGAACAAATCAGCTATATGTACAACATCGTCAGTTTTGTTGCAAGGAATGAAATGGGACATTTTGGAGAATCGATCAACCACAACCATTATTGAATCCTTTCCACGCTGTGTTCTCGGTAACCCCAGTACAAAGTCCATGCTAACATCCATCCACGGTTGCTCTGGAATAGGCAACGGCATATAGAGCCCATATGCATTCTCTTTACCTTAGCTTTCTTGCAAACAACACATCTCTCAATCACCTTATGCACATCCCGTAACATGTTAGGCCAAAAGAAATGTTCTTTCAGCAACTCATAAGTCTTCTTCTCCCCAAAATAACCACTAAGACCACCACTATGAGCCTCTCGAACAAGCAACTCCCGTAATGAACCTGAACGAATACACATTCTGCCCATTTTAAACAAGTAACCTTCATGCATAAAGAACCCATCACAAGCTCCCTTTGCACATTTGGTAAACTACATTAGCAAAGTAGGAATCATTAGCGTACTGATCCTTCACCTGTTCAAAACCCATCAGCCTTGCATTCAACATCGAGATCAGTGCATACCTCCTAGAAAGAGCATTAGCAACCACATTAACTTGCCCTTTCTTGTACTTTATGGCATAAGAAAATGACTCCATAAACTCCACCCATTTAGCATGTCTTCGATTCAGCTTGCTTTGCCCCTTAAGATACTTCAAGGATTCATGATCAGCATGTATAACAAATTCTTTAGGCAACAAGTAGTGCTGCCATACCTCCAGAGCCTGAATCAAAGCATAGAACTCCTTGTTATAAATACAGTAGTTCAAACGTGCTCCATTTAACTTTTCACTGAAAAATGCAATCGGCCTCTTTTCTTTCATCAAAGCAGCCCCAATTCCAACTCCGGAAGCATCACACTCTATTTCAAATGTTCCAAAACCTGGAAAATTGAGGCAATTTTGTTTTAGCAAAGTCTGGAAGTGCTAAAACTGGAGCAGTACACAACTTTTTAATATATCCAAGAAAGTTTAATTAGCTTAAAAGCTTTCTGTGCATCTGCACTTCATCTAAACTTGTTCCCTTTTTTCGAGCATTCTGTCATGGGAGCATCAATAGAGCTGAAGTCTTTCACAAATCGCCTATAGAAAGAAGTTAAACCATGAAAACTCCTCACATCAGCGATACTAACAGGTTTTGGCCAGTCCCGAATTGCCTCAATTTTCTCCTCATCAACCTTAACTCCCTCGCTAGAGATAATATATCCAAGAAACACGACATTGTCTTTACAGAAGTAACACTTTGTGAGTTTTCCATACAACTTAGAATCTTGCAAAGTTTCAAACACAACTCTAAGATGCTTCACATGATCATCAAAGGTCTTGCTATTCACCAGGATATCATCAAAATATACTACAACAAACAGCCCAATATACTTCCTGATGTGCATCATGGGAATGATAATCCATCTCGTAAAGGTAAATCAAATATGCAAGAGGATTCAGATGGTCCAATGACAAGAGCGAGAGCGAAACAACTACAAAGGACCTTGACGATTCAGATTGGAATGATTGAAGCTGCGTCGGAGTTAAAATTTGGCAATCAGTTTCAAATTGGTTCAAGGGTGCTTATTTGCCTACAATTGGAGCTTAAAGATGGGAAAAGCCCTTAATAGTTCTTTTGATGCTGGACTACTTCAATTTGGGTTGATAATGCAAATAAGTTAAGAAATTGATGTTGTTTACGTCAGAACAGTAGATAAATTTGAACTCGAATTTGAAGTCATCCATTGCATGTGAAAACAAGACTAATCTAGGTGGATTTCAAGTTCAGAACGTGATCTTTCCAGATTGTCCAACCATGATTGCATTGGACTTTTGTGCAAGAAGTTATAGCCATTTTAAATTCGGTCTGTTTATGTTTCAATTAAAGTCAGAAAATGTGTGCTAGTGTAATTTGTCTGGTTACTTTGTCAAAGTCCAAGTTTTGGGCTTGATTTCTGTCATGTTGAATTTTCCTAAGTGTGGAGGGATGTTCCATTATAAATATGGCAAAGAATATGTAATAAACAACTTTTTGGCCAATATTTGAACTTAATTTCGAGAATTAAGAGTTATTCTTCCAAATTGATTTGTGAAGAACCCTACCTGACTTATCACTCTTCAATCACAAAGAGTGTAGCGTCAAAATCCTAGATTGATCTTTGTGGCGTCCAGATCAACTTATCAAAGTATCACTCTAGTTTATCCTCCATTTTTATTTACCTTAAAAATACTATAATCTAGCCTAAACACCAAAAGAAAGACAATACAACCAGACCCATCCTTCATCCATTTTCGTCAAATTCATTGTTGCCGATTTTTTAATCATTCACGGCACAACATCTGGTATCAGAGCATCAGTTGCGATCTAAGGTAAGAGCTAGGAACAGAAGAAAGGCTTGCTGGAATTGCAATTGATAAACTTAATTATGGCTGGAGATAAAGAAGATTTGCCAAGAGGGTTAACTTTAGAACAGGCACAGGTTATGGGCTTACAACGATCTCATGCTGAGATTCGGGATGAAATGACTGGAATTCGTGAACAGCTGCATACCCTTATGCAAATGATGCAAAGACATAATTTGCAACCCCAGCAGAGGCAAGCACTTAGGGTGCCACGAAATGATTTTGTAGAAGCTGATGGAGATCCAAATGGGAATGATGAGGCCGACGACAGGGGCAGACCAAGAAGACAAAATAATAATCCTCCTAGTGGTCTCAAACTTAAGATTCCACCGTTTCAAGGAAGTAGTTCACCCGAGTAATCATGTTAACAATATATAATCTGATTGGAACCTCCTTTGTGTGTGGTTTCCAATTGAATAATAAGTGTTTGTACTATACTTGTTTGACATACCATTAGTGGATCCTCTAACCTTGACATTTGTTATTATCATCGTTTAATCCTTACATTAATATTCCATCTCCAAGTTCTCATCATCTTCTTCTTCTTCTTTTTCTTTATTATTATTATTATTATTATTATTATTATTATTATTATTAT
>NW_011500622.1:0-52418 GCF_000495115.2 Populus euphratica | reverse complement strand
TACTACTACTACTACTACTACTACTACTACTACTACTACTACTAATACTACTAGTATTATTATTATTATTATTATTATTATTATTATTATTATTATTGCTGTTATTACTATTATTATTATTATTATTATTGCTGTTATTACTATTATTATTGTTCTTGTTATTCTTGTTGTTCTTGTTGTATTATTGTTATTTATAATTTGTACAATTAACCTCCTTGTGGTTCAACCCCGGTCTTGCCGGGTTATTTATTACTTCGACACTCCTGCACTTAGGAGAAGATATCAATCTTTTCATCGTGTCAATAATCAGCCCAACTTGGCCTTCCAACCCTACCGCCATTGTTTGATTTCACTTCAGCCCCAACCTTTCTCGCGTCTTGGGTACATGTTCCAGCCACGTTTCCATGTTTTCCCACCTTCTCAAGTCTATCACACACGTTCCCTATCATGAATTTTTTTTTGGTAAGTTGACGTATGTATTAAAAGAAAAGGATACAAAGATTATAAGCGGCATACCCAGATTTACAATGAGAACAGAAACATAAAACAACAGATGGCTAGGACTCCAAATCAACTTAAAATATTTTTTTTCAAAAACTTTATCACTGTTTTGTGATCAGTGTTTCGACTTGGAATTGCCTATATCCATTTTGAAACATAATCTACTACGACTAATATGTAGAAGAAACCAAATGATGGAGGGAATGGACCCATGCAATCTATACCCCAGCAGTCAAAGATCTTAATGACAAGAATAAGATTTAAAGGCATCATGTGACATTTTGAAATAGATACCAACTTTTGACAATTCTCACAAGTTTTGCAGAATACATATGAGTCCTTAAACATGGTGGCCCAATAAAATCCACTTTGTAAGATTTTTGCAGTTGGCTTTCTTGATGAGAAATGGCCCCCACAGGCCTCAGAATGACAAAATTTAATGACACTACTTACCTCATTGTCAGGAATACATCTTCGAAATATTTCATCAGGACAATATTTGAATAAATAAGAAACATCCCAATAAAAGTTATTCACTTCGTTTAAAAACTTTCTTTTATCTTGAGTACTCTAATGAGTTGGCAATTGTCCTAAAACAAGAAAATTAACAATATTAGCAAACCAAGGCATTGTAGAGATAGAAAGTAAAGATTTATCAGGAAAGTAGTCATCGATTGGTGTGATGTCAGTTTTCGAATATGTTGTCAATCTTAACAAGTGATCTACGACAACATTTTCACTGCCTTTCTTATCTTTGATTGTGATATCAAATTCTTGAAGTAACAAAATCCACTACACCAATCTAGCCTTAGAATCTTTCTTAGAAAAAAGATATTTCAATACTGGATGATCACTAAAAATAACAAGTGAACCAACAAGATAAGACGTGAATTTTTCACATGCAAATACTACTACAAGTAATTCTTTTTCAGTGGTGGTATAATTCATTTGAGCACTATTTAAAGTTTTACTTGCATAGTAAATCACATAAGGTTTCTTATCTTTTCTTTGTCCCAAAACAGCACCTACGACATAATCACTAGCGTCACACATTATTTCAAAAGGTAATGACGAATCAGGAGGTTCAATGACAGGAGCACAAGTAAGCAAGTTTTTAAGTTTAACAAAGGCTTCTTCCCAATGTTTAGTCTATTCAAAAATATTATCCTTTGTTAGAAGGTTACTTAAGGGTTTAGATATTACACTAAAATCTTTGGTGAACCTTTTATAAAAACCAACATGTCCTAGGAATGATCTAACATCTTTAATAGATTTTGGTGTTGGCAAGTTTGCAATTAACTCGATTTTAGATTTATCAACCTCAATTCCTTTTGATGAAACAATGTGACCAAGTATAATGTCGTTTGTTGCTATAAAGTGACATTTTTCCCAATTCAGTACAAGATTCTTCTCTTCACACCTACTCAAAACATTTTCTAAGTTAGTCAAACAATCATCAAATGAATTGCCAAAAATAAAAAAAATCATCCATAAAAATCTCAAGAAAATGTTCAACCATGTCACTAATATATACTAAGCATGCATCTTTGAAACATGGTTGGTACATTACATAATCCAAAAGGCATCCTTCGATATGCAAAAGTACCTAGTGGACATATGAAAGTAGTCTTCTCTTAATCTTCCAATGCAATTTCAATTTGGTTGTAGCTTGAATAGCCATCTAGGAAATAATAAAATTCATGACCTACAACTCTTTCTAGGATTTGATCCTTAAAAGTTAAAGAAAAATGATCTTTTCTAGTCATTGAATTAAGTTTCTTATAGTCAATGCACATACGTCAACCAGTAACAGTCCTAGTGGGAATTAACTCATTATTCTCATTTGTTATCACAATGACTCCAGACTTCTTGGGTACAACTTAGGTAAGACTTACCCATTTGCTGTCAGAAATAGGATAAATGATTTCAATATTTAGATAACTTCATTTTTCACTACTTCTTTTATATTAGGATTAAGCCTTCATTGCATTTTCCTAAAGGGTTTAGCATTTCCCTCCAAATAAATTCTGTGTGTACAAATCAAAGGACTAATTCCTTTTATATCAACTATGGTCCATCCTAATGTATTTTTGTGTATTTTCAGTGTTTGTAATAACTTACCTTCTTGATATGCATTAAGTTTGAAAGAGATTATTATCGAAAAAGTTTTATTTTCTCCTAAAAATAAGTATTTCAGATTGAATGGCAACGACTTCAAATCAAGTTTGGGTGGTTGAACACTTGAAGGTATGGACTTAATTAATCGTGGTGGCAATTCCTCAATTTGCGGCCTCCAATTACTTGTCTTTGATTCTTCCTGAAAATAAATTATTTGCAAATCATTAGATTCATCAATCTCAATTTCACTGGAAGTGGTTTAAAATTGATCATGAATTAATGTTTTAGTAAAGTCCACTTTCTGTAAATCATTATCATCTTTAGGTTACTTGCAAATATTGAAAATATTCATGTTTAATGTCATGTTTACAAATGATAGCTTCATCAGTCCATTCCTACAATTAATCAATGCATTAAAAGTTGCAAGAAACGGACATCCTAAAATAACAGGAAATTAATTATATATTTCAACAGGTTGTGTGTCTAAGACAATAAAATCCACAGGATAAATGAATTTATCAACTTGTACTAACACATCTTTAATTATTCCTCTAGGCACTTTTACAGATCTATCGGCAAGTGAAAGAGTTATAGAAGTTGGTTTTAACTCATCTAGATTGAGACTATGAAAAACTGAATATAGAAGTAAATTTAGCATAGGAAAGAACCTGTTTAATAGCATCCAACAAAGGTATATTGATCCTTACCTGTTTGAAAGTTTCAAAGATTTCAGAGTTGTGATTGATTTTTTTTTGTTTGGTTATGGTATAAGGAAATAGAAGTGCTAGTGGGGAATCAATATTTTCTTTGCAATTTTCAGATTCAACCCCTTCCTTACCCTCAGAGATTGACTCATCATCTTTCTCACAAGGTTCAAGAGTGGGTTTTTCAATAACCTTACCACTGCGAAGAGTGGGTTTTCTAATTTTGAGCATTTTCAGTTAACAAGTCTAAGTACTCTATTGCTTCATCAGGGTCTTTATCTTTTAATGAAAAAGAAAAAAGCTTTAATATGATAGTGTTCATGCTATAATTTAAGTCATTATATGTGTTGCAGACCTCCTCAAATTCCCTTAAAAGCAAGTATGGATTTTCCAAATCTAATCCATGAAAAAAAGGTGAAAGTTGAATAATGTCTGGCATAAAATTAAAATGAGATGCATCAGGAGGAAAAACTATGCATGATGGTGCACTTGTTCTTGTGGGATTCATGTGGTCGCTAAGTGTTCTAACATTGTTATTCTCATTATTCTTATTATGAAGTGATTGATTATCTTCTTAGGCTATATTTTTTAAAAATGATGAGGATACCCTACAAAGTCTACCACTTAATATACGTGATTACACTCTCATGCACGTGTAGGAATAGAATAAAAGGAAGAAAAAAACAAAAAAAAAAGAAACAAGAGAAAAGAAACAAAGTTATATACAAGAAAAGTGAAAAGAAAAAATAAAATAAACACTATAATTTGTACAAGAACTTACTTCCCCGGCAACAGCGCCAAAAACTTAACATGACTAAAAGATTGATTTCTTCTCCCAAGTGCAGGAGTGTCGAAGTAATAAATAATCCGGCAAGACCAGGGTCGAACCACATGGAAGTTAATTGTATAAATTAAAAATAACAATAATAATAGTAACAACAATAATAACAATAATAACAATAAGAATAGTAGTAGTAGTAAAAAAGAGAGGTTATTTGGACTTCTAGAACTTCAGATATGGGCCAAATACTGAATAGTGTTTAGACTGGAGGACACATTCAGACTTCTTTGTTGTTGCTACAATTTGGACTTGAAAAAGGCCTTTTTAAATCTTGAGTTCCATATAAAAGTTGTAGGCCTATGTCTTACCTTTCCATCCATATAAAGTAGACCTAAATTTGAGATCTACAGCTCCAGATATGACTCAATTACCAAACAGTGTTCCGGTTTGGATTGCACCGGCATCTCTTTTCTAAGTTTGGCCATCTCTTTGTCCTTTCAATTTCAGTTCTTAAAATCATCATTCAATCTTTCATTTATGTGATAGGCCTGCATTTAAAATGAACATATACCACAAATTAAAGATATCTTATATTATTAGATATATTATTATAAAACATGCTTTAGTTAAGGAGTTATTGATACTTCAAGTGCAAAATAATGACATAAAACCTTGATAAAAATGCACTTTTAAGTTCTAATCAATATCCATGAAAGATTGATCGTCAAGGTCTTCTCTGATAGATTTTAAGGAAGGAAATGCAACATGAACAAAAATAGAAAGAGATTAACACATCTTGCAATGTAAGAAAATCTTTGTATAGTTTCAAAGATTGTATCTCTATTTATATAAGAAAATCTTTTTAACTTTTCAATAAACAAATTAATATTATATCTCCAAGTAGTCTTCGTATAGTTTTTTTTTCCATGATGCTGCTTATCTCTTTATCTCTAATGAAATTGTCATGTCTTTGTTTTCCATGCCTCTGGTGATGTCTTCAATAAAAAAATCCATGTCTCTAATGATGTCTCCAACAAAATTTTCATGTCTCCAACAGATTGCCCCTATATCAAACAAGTTTCAAGGATTGTATCTCTATTTATATAAGAAAATCTTTTTAACTTTTCAATAAATAAATTAATATTATATCTCCAAGTAGTCTTTGTATAGTTTTTTTTTCCCATGATGTTGCTTATCTCTTTATCTCTAATGAAATTGTCATGTCTTTGTTTTCCATGCCTCTAGTGATGTATTCAATAAAAAAATCCATGTCTCTAATGATGTCTCCAACAAAATTTTCATGTCTCTACCAAAATTTTCATATCTCTAAGTAATGAGCTTTCTAAACAAAATTTTCATGTCTCTACCAAAATTTTCATGTCTTTGTTTTCCATGCCTCTAGTGATGATAATTTCTCTGTTGATTCTCCATTGCTTTTCACTCTCCTAGGGAAAGTGTTCTTTATCCTAGAAGGAACAAACAACTTCCAACTCTTCTATATGAGATGTTAAAAAAGTCACGTGAAGATAACATGACCTTAAAGTAAATATTTTTTCCCTTTTTACTTTTGGTGGTTAAGTCTTTTAAACAAAAATGTTTAAAAAACTAGGGGGTAGTGATTAGTACTTAAAAGTGTATTTTTATTAAGGATTATATTATCATTTTGCACTTAAAGGATCAATAACTCCTTAACTAAAGCATGTTTTATAATAACATATCTAATAATATAAGACACCTTTAATTTTTAGTAAATGTTCATTTTAAATGCAAGCCTATCATATAAATGAAAAGATTGGTTGATGACTTTAAGAACGAAAATTGAAAGGACAAAGAGATAGCCAAACTTAGAAAAGAAATGTTGGTGCAATCCAAACCGGAACACTGTTTGGTAATTGGATCATATCTGGAGTTGTAGATCTTAGATTTAAGTCTGCTTTATATGGATGAAAAGGTAAGACATAGGCTTATAGCTTTCATAAGAGCCTAAGATTTTAAAAGGCCATTTTCAAGTCCAAATTATAGCAATAACAAAGAAGTTTGAATCTGTCCTACAGTCCGCGCACTATTTAGTATTTGGCCTATATTTGGAGTTCTAGAAGTCCAAATTACCTCTATTTTTTTTTTCTGAAAAGCTGAGACAATTTTCTACAACTTTCATTTAGTGGTTCCAATCCTAACATTATCAATGACATTTTGGGCAAACAAGAGAAGATAAGGATTGTCCCCAAGTTAAGAGTTGGCCACCCACTCATCAATTAGTCATCAAATCAATAGTTCCCAATTTTAGCCAATAAAAAGAGGCATTTGCCATGCATTTAGGCATCTTGGTCTCCAGATCAAGATCATGCTTTTGCTTTCTCTCTTTGTATTTTTTTTGTATTGCTTATGCTTTGCTTTCATTAATATCAAGTTTATGCCTTTTATTTCCTTTCCTTTACTTAGTTAACTTTTATCTTGTTTATGTTCTTGTTTTGTTTATTTATTTTATTATGTTTAGCTAAGTTTATTATGTTAAGGTGAAAAGGTTACACTAATAGTGTAAACTTAATATGGACTTTAATGTTTGAAGTAACATGTTTTGTATTTGTTATCTTGTTTACTCTTTAATACTTTGCTTGTTAAATGATTAATCTAGATTTATGTTCTATAACACTTGGTACATTAAATGCTTTGCACTTTCGTAGCCTATACCATACGGTATAACCGACACCTGAACTATGAAAGGAACTTTAGTTGTTGTTAACATAAGTTATAATCATGAATGCCTAACGAGATTTACAAGTATTAGCATTAATCGAATAAGATAACTGATATAATCATGTTAACAATTTATAATCTGATTGGAACCTCCTTTGTGTGTGGTTTGTAATTGAATAATAAAAGTTTATACTATACTTGTTTGACATACATTAGTGGATCCTTTAACCTTGACATTTGTTGTTATCATTATATGACCTTTTCATTGATCTTGCATCTCAAAGTTCTCATCAACTTCTTCTTCTTATTCTTCTTCTATTATTATTGTTGTTGTTGTTGTTGTTGTTGTTGTTTTTATATTATTGTTATCTATAATTTATACAATTAAACTCCTTATGGTTCGACCCTGGTCTTGTTGGGTTATTTATTGCTTTGATACTCCTGTACTTGGAAGAAGACATCAATCTTTTGGTCGTGTCAAGTAGTTATCCAAAAAATGTTTTTTAATGGCTGGAAATTTGTTCATTTTAGGACAATAAGTTATGACCTAGCTTACCTAGATGTTCGCTATGTTTTTGGCCTTATTCACCTCAAAAGGTTGCTTTCCAACCCAAAAGCCTACTCTTTGTACATTACAGCCCAAGCACCCGATCCAAACTAGTCCTTGTCCTAACCACACTGAGACCAAATCCATATGTGCAAAATCCTAAAACCTAGGACTGACACAAATAATAATGCAAAGTTATGGCATTTAAGAAAGTCAATACAACATTACACTCTCCTACAACTATATTTGAATTATTAGTATGCCACTTATTTTTTTGTCAATGGCTATCTTCGACCAATTTGTCTCTTCAATAGACACCAACATTTCTTGTCAATCACCTACAAGTGCAAACCTTTTCCATAAATGGCACAAACCAATAATTCATCTTTTAAGGTTACATATATTTCACTCTTTATAAGGTAATATCGTATGATTATTGTGTATAGATACCTTACATCACTAAGTAGACAAATTCATTTAAGAACACAAGTTCATACAAACACCCATCAGTCATAAATACACTCTCTCATGTTCTACACTCTACTTCTCTTTTCTATATATTATTTTCCTCCTACAATTTACTAATTTAGGCATTAGATTTTTCTCTATTTCGATGGAGGACTTCTATTAGAGGGAAAACCAAGCCCAATGATGAAGTCTTCATTCAACAATTATATATCTGGAGCTCATAGCCATGTAAAGCCCAAATCTAATATGAAATTTTAAAAATGTCATTAATAAAAATATATCCTAAATTCTTCATAGTTTTTTTAATTCTATTCAATTGAACTCAATTGTCAACAAACTCTAAAGTTGGATTAGTAAGTCTTTTAGTAATGGAAATTAAGGCCACATGTCACCAAATTTTAATTTTATGCTCAACAATTGAGATTTTAGATAATTTTATAACATAAAAATTCTCAACTATTGAAATTCCAGCATTTAAAAAAATAATAAAATAATATTTGTAAAAAAACTAAAAAACTTGGTAGTTTTGAACAATTTTAATTAACAAAATATATACTTTCAAAAACATTATTTTCAATTCTTTATAATAAAGATACATATTTAATAATGCTATACCTTAATTTTGGTATTTATTGAAATTTTTTAGAAATTTTAATTAAAAATGAGGATCATAATTGTTATAGCTAGTTTAGATCACAAAATTGACTTAAAAACTTAATGATCAGGGCCTAACTTGAATTAGGTTTAACATTAAACCAATCAAGAAATTGACTCTGTTGACTAACCTAAATCCAATCTACACTTGTGATACAAACCTTTTGATGGCGTAGTCAAGAAATCCCAACAAAGTGATACTTTCCTAAAAAATTAAAAATTAAATTCGAGAACCTTAACTTAGAGTTAACTTAAAACTAAGAACTAAAGATATTGGGATTCATGAATTGACATCATAGGGCTAGTTATACCTTGATAAGTTAGGTTATACCTTGATAAGCATGGTGTTTTAAGTTATATGTATATATATTAAAAAAAATAATTAAAAAAAGAAAAAAATAATAATCTCAACCCAAGGAAGTTAACCTTAAACATTAGAATAAAAATTTTGTTTTCTTTCAAGAAAAACCCCATAATTATGTGTTGATATATTGAGCACAAAAGAAAGGTTTATTAATATCTTGTTAAGAGATATTGAGCAGATATATAAATTTAATGAAAGCTTGTTTATCTGGATAGATAAATGAAAGTTGAATGATTAATACCTCACTTTGTGGAATTTGCAAAGTATTTTTCTATTTTAACGCTTTGATTACTAAGGACTAGTAATAAGTTGGTTGAGAGGAGTGATTAGTACTTAAAAGTACATTTTTATCAAGGTTTATGTCATTATTTTGCACTTAAAGTATCAATAACTCCTTAACTAAAGCATGTTTTATAATAACACATCTAATAATATAAGATACCTTTAATTTGTGGTAAGTGTTCATTTTAAATGCAGTCCTATCACATAAATGAAAGGATTGATTGATGAATTTAAGAACTGAAATTAAAAGGACAAAGAGATGGTCAAACTTAGAAAAGAGATGTCGGTGTAGTCCAAACCAGAACACTGTTCGGTAATTGGGTCATATCTGGAGTTGTAGATCTCACATTTAGATCTACTTTATATGGATGGAAAGGTAAGACATAGGCCTACAACTTTCATATGGAGACCAAGATTTAAAAAGGCCATTTTCAAGTCCAAATTGTAGTAACAAGAAAAAAGTCTGAATCTGTCCTCCAACCCAAGCACTGTTCAGTATTTGGCCCATATCTGGAGTTCTAGAAATCCAAATAACCTCCCTTTTTTACATAAGAAAGTTGAGACAATTTCCTATAATTTTTATGTTTTCAAGTGGTTTCAATTTTGACGTTATCAATGACGTTTTGGGCAGACAAGAGAAGATAAAGATTATCACCAAGTTAAGAGTTGGCCACCCACTCATCAATTAGTCATCAAATCAATAGTTCCCAATTTTAGCCAATAAAAAGAGGCATTTGCCATGCATTTAGGCATCTTGGTTTCCAGATCAAGATCATATTCTTGCTTTCTCTCTTTATATTTTATGTAATGTTTATGCTTTGCTTTTATTAATTTCAAGTTCATGCCTTTCATTTTCTTTCATTGACTTAGTTAACTTTTATCTTATTTATGTTCTTATTTTGTTTATTTATTTTTCTTTCTTCCATTATGTTTAGCTAAGTTTATTATGTTAAGGTAAAAAGGTTACACTAATGGTGTAAGAATAAGTATAGTGTAAACTTAATATGGACTTTAATGTTTGATACTAACATATTTTGTATTTGTTAACTTGTTCACTCTTTAATACTTTACTTGTTAAATGACTAATCTAGATTTATATTGTATAACACTTGGTACAACAAATACTTGGCACTCTTATAGTCCATACTGTATGGTATAACCGAAACCTGAGCTATGAAAAGAACTTGATTTGTTGTTAACATAAGTTATAATCATGAATGTCTGACGAAATTTACAAGTATTAGCACTAATCGACTAAGATAACTAATGTGATCATGTTAACAATTTATAATCTGATTGGAACCTCCTTTATGTGTGACTTCCAATTGAATAATAAGAGTTTATACTATACTTGTTTGACATACCATTAGTGGAACCTCTAACCTTGACATTTGTTATTATCATTGTTTAATCCTTATATTAATATTCCATATCCAAGTTTTCATCTTCTTCTTCTCCATCTCTTTTTTTTTATATATATATTATTATTAGTACTACTACTACTACTACTACTATTATTATTATATTATTGTTATTATTATTATTGTTGTTGTTATTGTTATTATTGTTGTATTATTATCATTTATAATTTATACAATTAACCTCCCTGTGGTTCGACCCCGGTCTTGTCGGGTTATTTATTACTTCGATACTGCTGCACTTAGGAGAACACATTAATCTTTTAGTCGTGTCAGATATTATATGTATTTATGGGTTGAGCATATTAATATTATTATTATTTGATGATTAAAAAAACATTGAGATGCAAAAAAGTACTAATTATATGACTAAAAAACGAAACAATGATAATTAATTAAGTACATGAAGGTTGAATGATAGAATTAAAGGAAAGAAGAGGGAAAAAAAATTATTTATATCAAGTATTAGAATTACTTACATTGAATTATATGAGTTAGGTTGGGTTGAACGAGTTTTAAAAATTCTAACCTACATCCTGATTTATAATATCTAATAAAATTTATAATATCTATTTATTAGATTTGTTGATATTATTATCTGTCATATTTATATTATTTAATTTTAACAACTCAAGTTAAATAATTTTTTTAATGGTGAAGTTAATAAATATTACATGTAAACCAGTTTTTATCTTTTCAGCACACATACTATTAAAAGCCAAAACTTTATCATTTGCGAATTCCAGACTCGGTTTTAGGGTGTCAACATTTTGACCTTATTTTCCTTTTATGATAAAACATTTTTGCTCTGAACAAGTTTTTAAGTTTTCTTAGGTCGGTGGGGTGGCTCTAAACATTTGATAAAATAAAATAGGAAATAATTATAATATTATTATTTTAATTTTTAACCCGGAACAAATGGAGAGACTGAAGAAGATCAGCTCGTATCGTATCGCGAGGCGAGTCTTATTAAACGACAGCGCATAACCTTTGCAAAGTTGATAGTTACTCAAGTATCATAGAAGCACTCCCAATTGGCTAAATATCAAGGCGCCAAAACCGGTGACCTAATCCAATCCAATTTTTGTTAGCTAGGCAGGCAGGCAGACATGGATAAGAAAACTGAGTGAGGGAGTGAGCCAAGACTGAGCTGAAAGAGAGTCACTCACTCAGCAGCTACATCATTGTAACCATGGCCACGGCAGTCGCCAACTGCTGCTTCTCTGTTCTCACCTCCACCGTTAAATTCCGTTGCTGTGTTTCTTCCCAACAATATCTTGCCACGTCGCATCATTCCAATGCTTCGGTTACTTGTAAAGCCGTCGTCAATCACAAGAGAACTTGATATTTTTTTCTTTCAAAAAAAGAAGAAAGGTCAAAATTATGTTAAGCTCATCTTAACAAGATTAGAAAGAATAGAAAGAAAAGAGAACAGAAATTGAGAAAGAACAGAAACAAGAGAGAGCAGAGGAGAATGAGTAGAGAAATGAGATTAATCTTCTGTATTTTCTTGTTCTCCAACACCACTTTATATACAATGGTTTTCTTTCCAATTACAACTGATTTAACCCCTTGATTCAACTACTAGCTACTAGCTAACTCAAGAACTAACTACCTCCTAACTAATAGTCATGGTCTTCACGTTTTCCACATTCAGCACATGCTGCAATTCTTTGCTTGAAGGCTAGCAATTCTGTTCTGTACTGGAAACAGTACTGGAGGCTTGCATTCTTTATTTGTAATCTAGTAACCTTAATTCCATGGTAACTTGAATCGTAACAAATTATCCTGTTTAACCGATTATTTTGTGAAATCTTGGTTTGGTTGTGTTTAGAAAGAAGGTGTTTCACAGAAGAAATCTTCGAGGAAATTGAAGGATGAGAGGTCCTATATACACGATGATGATGATGGAATCAATGGTAAAATGAAAGCAGGGAGATCCCAATCAGCGGCTTTTAAATCATTCGGAGGGCAAAGAAAAGATAAGAAAGAGTCTAAGTTTGATATGAAGGAACAACAGGTGTGATTCCATGCTCTCCTTTTTCCCATTTGTTGCTTTTAGTAATTTAGATAAGTTTTTTTATTCATCTCTTGATTCAGGTTGAGCCACAGAATCTTAAAGATGCTGCTTTTTTAGATGCAGTTGTCAAGGTGATAATTTTTTCACATTTTACTCCATTTCCTTGCAATCTTATGTTCTGTCATTTCCGTCATTTTGACATTCAATTGATGGTTTAGGTCCTGTGATTGCTAATTTAGTCTTTGAACATGCTGCGTTCTATTAGATGTGTAGATGCTTGAAGATTCCATCTATTTGATAAGCTCCATGTTAAT
The DNA here is from genome assembly GCF_000495115.2 of Populus euphratica. Classification (NCBI taxonomy): domain Eukaryota; kingdom Viridiplantae; phylum Streptophyta; class Magnoliopsida; order Malpighiales; family Salicaceae; genus Populus; species Populus euphratica. The sequence goes on along the minus strand of NW_011500622.1, from coordinate 39,550 downwards.
CATTATTAGCAATCTGTGCCTCATAATTAGTATAGTTTTCATCAGGATATTACTCTTGTATTCGTTACTAAAATTGCAATGAGTGACTAACTAGATATGGGACAATCCAATTGACACAACGATCTTACAGTCCATTAATGTCCTACATAGATTTAGAATTCAACACGAGTCTTGTCCAAGGAGCTAGATGATGCATCAAGAATGTCTAAGATATTGCTCTCAGCTACTTTAACAACTACTTGGAGGAGAAATTCCTTCTATCTTGATAGATGTTGATACGTTCGTAACGAGTAACTGGGCATATTATCACAAGGGTGCATGTGAGTGTCTTTCTTCTTTTATATTCCTTGGAAGCTTGAGGTTTGGGAGCAGCAATCATTGCTATCCAAACTAATATGTGAAGCTAAGTTTTACGTCACCATTTACTAATATTCTCAACTGGTAGTTCTCAACAATATGCCTACCTATTTCATTTCCTTGACACAAATTTGTAGAATTGACTTATTTTTTCATGCATGTGCTTGCACTTTGCTAGAAAATGTTTTTTATTTTTTTGTCTAGGTCTACTGCACTCATACTTATCCTGATTATTCCCTTCCCTGGCAAAAGCAAAGGCAATGCACAAGCACAGGAAGGTGAGTTTTCTGAAATATTTACCTGTTAGGTCTTCCATAAATTTCTTTTAAGGTAACAAGCAATTCTTGGTCGCAGTAGGCTCTGTTAAGATGTATGTCTGTTCATATTTCGTTTCTGCTGTGCATGCTATTTATTGAATCAACATTGTCTCAAAAATTGATTTCTTCATTTCTTTACTTGTTTGTTATGCAGTGCTTTTATGATCGGCAATGGAAAGCTTTTGACAAATGCTCATTGTGTTGAACATTATACACAGGTTATTTCATGCGTAAACTTTCAATCTTAGTTTGGATTTTATCAATTGCCTTCTACCCTAAGTGATCAAGCCACAAGAAAAGCCCTCAAAAGACCAAAACATCTAGGTAGCTATGTCTAGTGATAGAATAATAGCAAATCAAAAGGACTAAGTCACTAATCAACAGCCCTTGAGAACTCTGGCCATCCTTTTTCCATTTGATAGACATGCTAGAAAGTGCATGATGCATAGGGACTGGACATGGGGATATATATGGAATACCAGCTTGGAATTCCTATAAGAGCACCCTGCCACTGGTAGACACTTGCTCAATACAAAATAATCATTTGTGTTCTCTCCGGTTTGAGACATGATATTTAGGTAAAGATTGTCAAATTAACTTTTTAAAATTCCTTTTCTGATTGCAGGTCAAAGTAAAGAGAAGGGGAGATGATACCAAATATTTGGCCAAGGTACTTCTTTATCCTATGGAAGTTGCAAGATATTTTAATGATCTTAATAGCTCAGTGTCTATACCCTTTTTTTAAAAAAATCTTTTTCCATATTATTTAAAGTCCCAAAGCATAAATGGAAGTGATAAGGATGTGTTAGATGTACTTTGAGAGCAAGTGTACATAGATCTTGAGAAAATTGGATCAAAATCCCAATATTAATGAGTTTCAGTGGATCTGTTCGAGGTTTTGTTTTTTGGAAAAACAAAAGGCGTCTTTTACAAGAAGCATGGTGTAGAGAAATTTGTGTCCGCTATGACTCCCAGCACTTTCTTACTAGCGGTTGCGCCTGCCATATGTGGAAACAAACAATATGATTTTTTTCAACCTGTCACTAGTTTCTTGAAGTTCTCATGCTTCTATTGACATAGTATTCGCTATAAAACAGAGGAAATGAACCAAGGCATGGATTGATCTTGCTTGTGAGACATACAAGGTATTGCAACTTACTTTCCTCTTAATGATTTTGTACACAGGTACTGGCCAGAGGAGTTGATTGCGATATAGCTTTGCTTTCAGTAGAAAGTGAGGAATTCTGGGAAGGAGCAGAACCACTCGAGTTTGGATGCTTACCACGTCTTCAGGTCAAATTACCCTTTCACTTAGGGTCGTAGTGCCCTCTCCCCTTATGTTTCTTAGGTCTGTGGACTTTTTTGGCCTAGCATTTGCAACAGCCCCAAATTATCACACCTCATTAAATGATTGCAGAAACTATAATTTTGGTGCTTTTTAAACCTACATCAAATGTATTTGGGCTCATGAGAATAAACCTTTGGGGTTCATCATAGCAGTTCTTTGGAGTGATAGTCTAATTTACTTTGTACACTGAGGTCATGTACTTTTCCTATGAAATGCAGACTGATGCCCTCATTCAAACTTGTAAGTTTCAAATTGTTTTGTATGTACTTCTCTTTCTGAGAATCATTTTCTTCTGCATTTTAAATGGGGCGGGATGCAGTAACAGTTGTAGGATATCCCCTTGGAGGAGACACCATTTCATTGACAAAGGGGGTTGTGTCTCATAACGATTACCCATCATTGAAATCATATGATTGTTCATCTATTTCTGACATGTCTATGATTGTCTGTGTGATGTTCTCCCTTGACCAACATGTTTGAGCAAATTTTCTGTATCATGCTATCAAATTTATTATTATCAGGTTACATCGTATGCGCATGGATCATCTGATTTGTTGGGCATTCAAATTGATGCAGCAATAAATCCTGGTTAGAATGTATATATGCATGTTCTTATTTATTTGTCTATCCATTCCGTGTGCCAAACTTCTCCAGGTTATATATTTGCATTTTGGAGATTGCATATATCTGGATGCATCACTATTACAACTCTCTATGGGTGTATGCATGTGTGTTTGTCTGCATCTTTTATTTATTTCAGGGCTTTAGTCCATTCTGTGATAGCTACTGCTTATACTAGTTAGTTATAGGTAACAGTGGTGGTCCTGCATTCAGTGATCAGGGGGAGTGCATTGGAGTAGCATTTCAGGTAGGTTCTGTGGCTGATATGAACCAGTTTTCATTTGGTCTAGAATTATTTTTCCATATGACTAGATTCAAAGAATGAGGGTTCCTCCAGGCAGTTTCTTCTTGATATTACATTATGTTTATAATCTTCTTGTTTTTAAACAATAGCAAGTTCTCCACATATTTTGCTGTTGATTTAGCGAACAACTCATATTCCATTTGCTGCATCTCTTTCCTCGTGACATTTTCATGAGACATTTCTTTTAGGTATACAGATCTGAAGAGGTCGAGAATATTGGATATGTGATTCCAACAACAGTTGTATCTCATTTTCTAAATGACTATGAGAGAAATGGGAGATACACTGGTGAGATAACTTTTTGCATATGTTTATATGGTGTATTCCCTGTATTGTCTATGCTGTGTTCTGGCATTGAAACTCAATGTGTCGAATTTGAATGTTGACATGCAATGAAATGCATGCCAATTTTAAGGACCAAGCTTCCTCTAAAAATTTCATGCTCTTATTTTGACCAACATCATATAGAACTACTAGTTATCAAGTCTGTGCAAAGGTAGTAATGGCTTCTTGCTCTTTTTGGTTCTTCCATAACCACTTTTAACTTGCAAGTTTCATGTGACTATTATCTTACACTTGTTCTTTAATAGGTCCCCGCAGGCTATTCTCTGGTGTAGATACTCTTTAGTTCTCATTTGTTGTTGTGAAGGTTGTTGAGAGTATTTATAGACACACACACACACATATATATATCAGTGCCTTGGAATGTTCTGAATTCCTTTTGAATCTATTTAGTAACATTTATCATATCACTTGTTACTTTCTAGATTAACCATTGCTCTGCTTTTCTTTTCACGTACTGGTACCTGATTGATTTTTGTAATGCAAACCTAGCATGTGCCTTGATCATGTAGTTGACTTCTAGGCTTTCCTTCCCTTGGTGTGTTGCTGCAAAAGTTGGAGAATCCAGCATTACGTGCATGCTTAAAAGTAAATTCTAATGGGGTATGCCTCTTTGTTAAGTACTTTTTTTTTTTTTTGGCTTTCAGATTGTCTGGCATTGTTCATGTAATTTGTAATTTTTCTAGTCCTCTGTTTTTTTTTTTCTTTTGAAACTGTGGATGTGCTTTTGTAAATTCAAGTTAACACAAGTTTAACTTTATGAGCGTGGGGTGGCATTACTATGGTGGTTTGCTAAAACGAATTCTGAGCTGGAGAGTGTTTATTTTTTTTATTTTTTATTTTTTTGTTTTTTGTGAATATGGGTGGTTTGCCAATGGGTGGATCAAGTTAGGTTTGGAAGGATAATTCAGCAGCTAATGCGAGGTTTCTGGAGCAGATCAAGGAGTAATGACATAGGTGGAAAGTGGTACTGGAGGTGTTAGCATGGGGAAAAAGTGAATTGTGAAATGCAGCTGTGATTTATGGGATGGTTGGTTGCTGTTAGTTTATGTCAGTTAAGTGTATTGAGAGCTAAAAAGTTTAGAGATGTTGTGGGGAAAAAGTGATTCATGTGGTTGTATGCTTTCAGGAATATTTTTGGGTTTGTGAAAAGAGAAATGAAAATCTCTATTTGAGGGGGATGAAGTATGGAAGATTTTTGGGTTAAAACTATACACACTGACAGTTTTTTTCCTCGCCGCCTTACGAGTTCTTAATTTCCACATTCTGATTCTGCATATAGTTTATGTGATGTATAGTCAGCCTTTTTTGTTACCTCATTCCTCTTGCTTTAGCGAATGGTTAGCACCTCCTTAGTACCTAAACTAATGGACATTTATAATTACCTTAAAAGTGAAGTACACTTTCATATTTTATATATAAATTTCAAGCTTTACTTATCATGTGATTAAACAGTGGTATCATTTTGTAGATTTTTTCATGGTTATAGGCTTATGGCATCCTGGAAGCAGTACCTTGAAGTTCTACTCTATGATTTGAAGAGTTATTTGTATGTTGCCAATGCATGGAACATTCTGCTGAATGTCGTGAAAAACTTGCACATTTTCAATTAGTAGAGAAGGGGGAGTTCTTCAATGCTCCCTGAAAAATGGAAAATGGAAAATGGAAAATGGAGGAATCAATTCATTTGTAGCCTTTGTTTGCTTTCTCCCCCCCGCAACCCAGTAGCACCAATGTATCCGGTGAAAGAGTTATGTTGTTGCAACTTCATAGCATGAATCTGTCAAGCAGTTCCCTAATAACATCTGTTTTGTGCAGGGTGTGTTGGTACGAAGAGTTGAACCAATCTCTGATGCTAATAGAGTCTTAAAGGAGGTGCAGTGGCCACTAGTGGCTTCAAAGCTTGCTCTATTTGAATTGTAAATAGTATATTCTTGCTAACATGTTATCAGGAAGGAAAACCTTGGATTATTGTTATAATGTTTCTCATTATTGTCAGCCAAACTAATCTATATATAAATATCCATGCTGCATTTTTGTGGTGTTCAGACTGCAATAGGATTAAGGAATATAGACAAGCAATTTTAATGTTACACAAGATTTAGTCCTTGTATGAATTGGGAGTCATTATCTTGCATTGTTTAGTGGTGTAATTTGATTTATGAATAAAGACGAAAAGCTTGAATAAGTAATTTCTTATTGAGATGGATTTTCCTTTTTACCTCAAATTTGTATCTGTTGAGAATTTTGATTGTAGTTGTTCTTTTCAGGGGGATGTGATTGTGAGCTTTGATGATGTTCATGTAGGATGCGAAGGAACAGTGCCATTTCGATCAAATGAGCACATTGCATTCCGTTATCTTATTAGTCAAAAGTAAAGGGCTTTAGTTCAACCATTGTTTCTTTATGTTAGGCTTTGAATTTTTTCTCAGTCTCTTCATAACCTTGTTTGAGCATGTTCTTTAATATCCAAATAGTCAATGTTCTTTGGGCTTCATTCTTTTTTGTATGTATATAATGGTGTTTTTAAACAGATTCGCAGGTGATGTAGCAGAGCTTGGCATTATTAGAGCTGGGTCATTCATGAAAGTTAAAGTAGTTCTTAATCCAAGAGTGAATTTGGTAATGCCATTAGAATCTTGGCTCTGCATCATATACGAGTTGATTTATCGGATTCATATATAAAAAAAAATTGGATTCTTATCTTCTTGCTTCAAGGTTCCATATCATGTTGATGGAGGTCAGCCTTCGCATTTAATAATTGCTGGTTTGGTGTTTACCCCACTTTCAGAACCACTGATGGAGTATGAATACTTCCAAGCACTCAGTAATGTGATTAATCTGTTAATTTATAATAGTATTCTTGCTGTAAGTGATAATGCTGATGCAAGAGATTTTGTTCTCCTGTTGGCAGGGAGGAGTGCGAAGACTCTATAGGGGTAAGTCCTATGACAGGTTGCTTTAACACCTTTTGCATTGGTCACCTATATAGTTTTTAATTTGATTGGTTTTATCTTCCTTAAGTTGAAACTGCTAGCAAAGTCTCGTTATTCTCTGGCAAGGTTCAAAGGGGAGCAAATTGTTATCCTATCACAGGTAAGTTTGCAGATGCGATGCTATTGTAATTACAGTGGCAAGTTTTCTGTACTTATTAAATCTTTGTTTTACTAAAGGAGGATCATATTTCATTGCCAAGATTCTTGTTTTATTGGAAAATTTAACGAACTGTTGGCATATCTTGGTACATCGCTGCCTTGATTTTTTTCATTCTATTGAAAGGTCTTGGCAAATGAAGTCAACTTTGGATATGAGGAAATGAGCAATCAACAGGCACGTTATCTATAACCAGTAACAACTGTTATCTGCACCTGCTTGCCATTATTTGCACACGTACTAAGAAGAATAAAAACTTGCAGGTTTTGAAGTTCAATGGAATTCAAATAAAAAGCATCCATCACCTAGCACACCTTGTTGATTGTAAGCGGACTGCCCCTTCTCTGTTTTTGTTGTTCCTTGCTCCTTTTTCACTTTTGTCCTCATGTTTTTGTGATTTTAATCAGCATGCAAAAACAAATACATAGTTTTCGAGTTTGAAGGCATTTACCTTGTTGTGCTGGAGAGAGAAGCAGCGAGTGCTTCTTCATTCCACAATCTCAAAGATTATGGAATCTCATCTGAACGATCTTCTGATCTATCGGGGCCATATGTGGATTCATTGGAAGACAACCAAGCTGGAGTTCAGGATTTTGGCAACAGCCCAATTTCAAATCTGGAAATTGGCTTTGATGGACTCCTATGGGCATGATACCAAATTGGGAGGTCAATCTGAGTTGAGCTCTATCACGACACTCAATAGTGGAAAGTATGGTTGTAACCTCAAAAGCCACCAAATTGATAAATGCCAAGCTTTCTGCTCATTTTCAAGGTCATTACACGAGCTCCTTTTCTGGTATGCAATCACATGATCATGGTCTTCCGTTCTTTCCATTTAATTTTCCTTTCATTCTGTTTGGTTGGCTGGGCATTCCCAGATAGATGGATTTTAACCAATTTGCATGTTTAGACACCAATTAGGCAAAAGCCTAATTATTGAAGGGCTCATTTTTCTTGTCAGCCGAAATTATTTGATGTAACGATTAGAAAATTTGTGTAATTAAATTATTTATTGTTACATTTGACGCGGCATAAAATACATCCAGTTTGCTACCGGGAAGATAAGTTTTGGGAACTTCTGTTTTGGGCTTTGAATTACTAGCAGGGGATCGTGGATTTACAAAATTGGTCTGTCTCCGATCTTTATTGCTCTGAAATGGTAAGTCGATTGAGAATAGCTAACTTGGAAAATGAAATGCACAGGTAATATATTCACCGCTACTCAAGCAACTAAAAACTTCACTAGTTAGGTTTTAGTTAGATTTTGTATTTATTTTTTAATAACTATAAATTTAAGTTTTTTAAAATTATTAAAGATTTATATAATTATTAATTTTAAAACTTGTAAAATTAATTAAGATATTAATTAAGATATACTCGTGCAAGTTAATTTGAATATCTATATTAATAATAATAAAAAAAAAAAAAAACCTTTCATAGACCTTCAAACGGTCTTTTTCTAACAAAGTATGCAACACCATGGATGTCTTGTAACCTTGTGTATGCAATCACGAGGAATTGATGTTTCATGACATTTATTACCATAAAAGTGTTTATTTATTTTGAGTTAATTTTTTTATTTTTTAAAATTTAAACATGATTTAATTTGTTGGGCTAACTTATTTATTTTTAATCAAGTTATTATACTATTATTAAACTGAAAATTAAAGTAAAAAATAATAATAATTAATTATTTTTTTAATAGTTAAGTTTAGAATAATACATTTTATATTTTAGTCTTATTTACTATCAAATAAATATAATATAATAAAAAGATAATCAATCTCTTTTATTCACTATTATCAAACACAAACATGATTGTGCATCTCTCCATTTTCTTTTCTTTTTTTAAATTATCATTTCCATATTTTTTATTCAGGGCATTAACCAAAAGCCATCTAAATGAGTGCCTTGATATCGTCGACTACATTCTGTGCATCCGCGCTAGCTCCATACAAACCTCTCCTTGATAATCCAATACAATACAAACCGTCCTTCCCCTTCCAATGGTTAGGGTAACTTGGCTTTGGAATCCCATCTTCATTCAACAGGTAATCATCCCCCTGGTCAAAACAACAATAATTGGTCAAAAGCGCGTAAACACATGCAGTATTTCCCTCTCTTTATGCTGACTGATTCATAAATAGTGAGGAAACTTTCTGCTGGTTTGATAAAGTTACCCACCTTGAGCCACTTATTAGTTGATCTCTCGAAGCCAGTACAAAAAACAATGGTGTCGAAGGGGCGTGACTCGCCATTTTCAAATACCACCTCATTGCCTCTTATGCTTTCTAGTGCGGGCAAGACCTGGGCACACAAAAGACAAAATTCACGAGCTTAGCATCATAATCATCTGTCGGCATACACGCAAGCACAAACACAGTCAATTATTAGTCGAATGGAACTTTCTGGCAATACAACATGGTTTTGCAGAGAACTTTACTAGACAAATGAAGTAATTTCCAAGTTAAATGTGTACAAGGTGATCCATACGTGTTATATGAACTCTTCTGATTTAGGTGAACAAGACGACAAATCTTTAAATAGTATGATGATGATGATAGTTGTTGTCATCCATTCATGCAACCACCTGTTGTCAACAGCTGTATAAATTTGAGATCTCATTACTTTTGTGCGCAAAAAGAGGAGTTGAGGACGACAGCACGTCTTTGACACCAAATTAGTAGCAAATTGATTGCTGATAACTAAGTTAGAAGCTACCAAAATGATTGCTGAACCCATCATGAGTGTGGGTGGGACTCATGGTAAACCGGATTAATGTAAGAATTTCTCCGTTGTGAGCCATTTCTTTTTGGGTATATTTAAGGACTTGCTAGCTAATTAAACCGAAAATAAATCCATTACCTGCTCTCTCTAATTCATACATGTATAACATACCTGGATCTCTCCGGACTTGATTTTGTTGCAGGTACCGACATCGAAAACTGGATACTTCCCGTAAGCAACTTTCATGAAAAACGGCCCCTCTTTTGGTCTCTTTATCCCATGCTTGCTTAAGTCTCCATAAACAAGTTTGCTAAGCATCACCATAACTTTGTCCACCATGCCACATGAAAAATACTTCAACATATTCAATCCCAAGTATACCATCTCCCTCGATAGAATGTGAATCTGCAAGCATGAACATGGGTCCAATCATATACAATTCATTAATTTACACATGCTAGTTAGTTATCATAATTTGATATCGAACCATTTTCTTAAAGAAGAAAAAAAAAAACAGAGCATTAGAAACATTTAATAATTTATACTCGAAATAAACAAATTAAAGATTGATCGAGCCAAATGCTAAGTTACCGGACTACGGATGGCGATTGATGTTCTTGCACCATGGTTTGCGAGGTCTAATGCAATTTCCATGCCAGAATTACCAGACCCAACAACCAAAACATTCTTATCACAGTAAGTCTTTCCATTTTTGAATTCAGTAGAGTGAAGAACCTCTCCAGTGAAAGTGTTAATTCCTTCGAACTCTGGTATAAAAGGATTGCTCGTTTCTCCACTAGCCACCACCAAAAACCTCGCAGAGTATTCCTCAATCTCCCCAGAACTCACATTTCTAGCCTTAACATTCCATTTCTTGGCTTCTTCATCGAAACTCGCAAACTCAACACTTCTCTGGTACATGGGACTGATCTTGAAGTGGGAAACATAGTTATCTAAGTATTGTAAGAACTGATCTTTTGGGACATAGGCGGGGTATGAGTCAGGAAATGACATGTGAGGTAGCTCGCATAACTGTTTTCTCAAGTGAAGGCGTAGACGATCATATGAGTATTTTTTCCAAAGAGAAGCATAGCAATCTTCTCTTTCAAGGAGTATGTGAGGGATTGAATGCTGGTTTAGGCAGGCAGAGGTGGCTAAGCCAGAGGGACCAGCTCCTACTATGATTGCAACTGGGTCTTGCATCTTTTCGGGGAATGAGTGCCCTCTTTCGATCTCGTTTCTTTTGATTTTCGTTCTCGAGAAACGATAGAACAAGACAAGGTTGTTGGATAAGGAGGAAAGCACAGAGATCGGGTGGCTTTATATGAACACAGTTTAAATTTTCTTTGAATAGCACTCTCAAAAATGGAAAAGTAGCACAACATAAGGAAATAACACGCCACAAAAATTAATGCAATTTAATACGTTATTGAGCATTACATACAAGTTTTTTAGTTTAACTTAAGACTTTAAATAAAACTTGTCCTCTACCAACCAAAAAAACTGATTTGTTAATGTCATTTTATTCTATATAATAATCCATTTAAATTTCAATAAAATTGCTTAACTTATTATATTAATTAATAATTATAATAATCATTGACTATTTTAAAATTCAATGGCATTCCTTCTTAATAGGTTAATTCCATTTAAATTTCAAAAGAATTTACCTATTAAGTTAATTAATAATTATGATAATTATCAATGAAAATAATTAATTATAGTAAAATTAAAATTTAATGATATTATTAGCTATATTCAAATATTTAAAATTCAATAGGATTCCCTAAGACTTTCTAATAGGTCAGTTGTAATCAATTTAAATTTAAATTTTAATATGATTCCTTAACTTAATAGTTAATTAATAATCATGAATAAAAATCTTGAAAAAAAAACTTATTAAAAAAATACATAAAATATTAAGAATAAAAAAATACATAAAACAAAATTTTTATCTAGAACATATCATTAACTTGTGAAGAAATAATTTTGTTTAGGAAAGGTAGAGACAAGATTTGGATTCATATTTATATGGTACATTTAAAAAAAATTGATGATTTAATTAAAAATAAAAAAAATTGAATATTAAAAAAAAGGTTGCGTTGTTATCAATAATATAATCCAATGTTATCTGCTATTTTCTTTAAAAAAATTGAACTATGCTAGTTTTCATTTTTATTTTTATCTTGAAAAATGCTATTTTTCAGAAAACACTCCAAAAATTACAAGTATCATATTATTATTTTTTAAGTTTTTGAGATAACTAAAAATCAGTCCTCAACTGCAGTTTCTAATAAATCAGTCCCGAACTTTTAAAATCATCCCCAAGCTTTCAATAGTTTAATATATCCATCCATTTGTCAGTTTACATTACCATAAATTTAGAAGAACTAGTTACAAAACTTGGAGCAAAATTGAATTTATAAACATTAGTTTTATAATTAAATTATTTTCTAACACGTTGTATTTGAAATATATGACCAAAAGAAAGCATATATAAGCTGAAGTTTTTTATTATATAGAAAAAGGGAGAGAATCTCGTTGACTGATTGTTGCATGATATTGTTCGTCTAGTAATGATTTAGACGGTCCAAAACACATCACTGGATAAATTTAGTTTTTTTGTGTCTTACTAAGCTCCTCTACTTAAAACATTTGGAAAATTTCATGTATCTTCAGTATATATGTATATAAATAGTGATTTTTTTTCTAATTCAGTTTTTTTATATATATTTTTTTAATTTTATCATTAATTTTAACTATTATTCAAATTGTTTTTGAAATGATTAAGTTGATTGGATTACATCAAGAAAATTCCAACACATTATAATTTTAAAATCACGCGAGTCAAGAAATTTGGTTGAAATGCTTTTTTTTCTATTAATTTTATCATTTTTTCCTTGTAATTTTTTTGAAGGATTATCTTTAAATTAACCAAGTTGATTAAGTTATATTGTGTCAACTTATGCATGATTTAATTTTAAACTTGAGTTAAATAAAAAGATAGGTAGAAAAGGTTTTTCTGTTAATTTTATCCTTAAACTTTTTTACCTATCAACCGAGTTATTTTTAGAACAATCAAATCAATTAAATCACGTCATGATAACTTCTACACATGATTTAATTTTAAATTTAAATTAGATAAGGAGTTAGATTATAAAATTTTAAAATTGATTTGCTGAGTTTAATTTAATAATAACGTTAAATAATCTTCTTTGAATTTTTTTTGTTATGTTATTTTTTAATCCGTACAGTTTGTCCAAAGATTTGAACTTAAAAAATAATAAAAGAGCTGACCTCCTTGTCACTATACAGATTTCTTGATAAATATCCTTGATCGAATTGATATTGCACAGATTTAAAATTATCCTGCATTCCCTTCAGAATAACCAAACATGATAAAATATAGTTGTTTCGCAAGGGCGGGCCGGCGGCTTTCTTATCAGTTGATTTTTATTCTGGAATGGTTCCAAGAGAGTACCAAAATCTTCACCAATTAGCACAAGAAAAAAAGATTAGGAAATAACTAAACAAGCATTAGGTATTCTCTTGACCTAGAAAATCAACCCAACAAATGCAATCCATAAAAAAGAAAAAAAAAAAACCAAACTACTAAATCTTATCATAAGAAAGCCACTCACGTTGAAAAGGCAAGCTTCGTCTAGGTTTGGATTTCTAAAACCCATACATGGAATGAAGAAAATCAAGCAAAACATTCTTCATCAATTAAAACTAGGAGAAGTTTATAAAACAAGCATTAAAACATGGTGTAGGTCTACAAAATTAAATTTCCAAATGCATATATGTCGACATAAGCAGCCACTTACTCAAGTTAGGCCACCTTTAACACAACCAAGGTTTCTGAACACCAGTATAAGGAAACGAAAAGTCACCATCACTTTGCCAACACCTAGTTTATACTAAACTAAGATATAAATTCGTTATTATTTTGATATTTGTATAATCATGTGAATTTATTATTATTTTAATAGATTTCGATTCATTAAAATCGATTTGGTCCAAGGCATGTTTTTGATAGTTATACTATTAGAAATCATCAAATACAAATAAAAATATTAATAAAAATAATATTGTTAATAAATTATAGTGATATTTACCGATTAAATATGATGTTATTATTTCTCTTGGCATACTGATGAAAATATTTTTTTAGTGAATACTAAGGAAATTATTATTAAAAGTTAAAGAATAAAAAACAAAAAAATATATATAGAAAAGTGACGTGTCATTATTACATTAGGAATTACCGAAGAAATATGTTAATCGCTAATTGCCATCAGTAATATTTAAATTATAATATCACATACAACCTCTCTCCTCCCTCCATTTCTTTTTCTTCCTTTTTTAAAAAAAATAGAAAACAACATATAACATCTTTGCTCTGCTCATTTTATCACAAATCAAGCTCTTACTATCATAAATCCAGCCATCTCAACACTTGGTTTGTCAGTACCCCTATTCTAGTTCAATTTTGTTTTTGAAGATTTACCATATTAACTAAGCAAAACTACTCATTTTTTATTATAACCCATTCTGAAAATGTTAATTTTTAGTATTTTTATGTAGTATATATAATTTATTTATGTATTTACTTGTTTTATATTTTTTAAGTAAAACTACCTATTTTTTGTTGTAACCCATTCTGAAAATGTTAATTTTTAGCATTTTTATGTAGTATATATAATTTATTTATGTATTTACTTGTTTTATAGTTTTTTCCTATAGAAATTTGTTATATGAATGTATAATTTGTACATATTAGAGTTTGTTTGAGATTTAAAAAAAAAATATTTGTTTGTCATTTGATGAAATTGGTTTTGATTTTGTAACTTATATTTTTTATAATGAAATAAATAATGACTTATTTAATAGGTGTGTTTCACATTTAATCAATTTAATTGTTAAGTTGAAAATTTTGGTAAATTTTGAGAAATTTGATTTTTTAGAGAAAATTGATAATGATTTAAAAGTATTATTATAATAGATTAAATAAGTTTGAATTAAACTAATAATAGCTAATTAGTTGGGTACAAATAATATTTTTCATTCAAATTACTAATTAATATATGTTATCATCAATATTTTCTCTAGGTTTTATATAAATTGTTATAACCCGATTTTTTTACTTTTTTTTTGAAAAATGAAAAAAAATAGCAACAAATAACAAAGAGTTCAAAAAATATATTTTTGATATATTTGGATTGTTTAAAGTGTAAAGAAAGAAATATGGTGAGGGACCAAAGTGATTTTTGGTTGCTTAGCCACCAAGTTTGCTTAGAGACCAAGCAATTAGGAGGAAAAGGACAAATTATTTTTCCTATAAATATTGAGGGAATCTCACATATAAAATAAGAGGACAATTAATTAAGAGCATTTATTGCACACCAAAACACAACTCCTAAAAAAATTCCATAACTAAGAAGAAAACCAAAAAATATGACCCGCTCTCGTTCTCCTCACACACCACACACAAAACAATACCACATACAAAATAATAATAAAAAAAAAAGAAATGACCATGATTTCCCTTCTTTAAAAATTCACAAGAGAGGCAATTTTCATTTGTTATTTTTTTTTTTATCACCTCATTACCCTATGACAAAAAATAAGATACATAAAAAAAAAATTTTCATAACTAAGAAGAAAACCAAAAAAATTGACCCGTTCTCGTTCTCCTCACACACCACACACAAAACAATACCACATACAAAATAATATAAAAAAAAAAGAAATGACAATTTTCATTTGTTATTTTTTTTTTATCACCTCATTACCCTATGGTTTATCTTGCTCTCTGTTACTAATATAGAAAAACATAGACTCTTCACCTCCCTCTAAAGATAGTTTTTGTCCATCAAAATCTAGCATATCTTCCCAAACTAGCAGCTATTAACTCTCCACCAAGAGCAAATCAACCTCTTCACTCTCAATCTCTCAAAGAACCAACACCTATTGCCTGACTCCAACAGCTTTCGTTACCACAATCTGTAACCACAAGGACATAAGCCAACCATTCATCATTTCCTCTCTTTAACAAAGTCAAAATAGACCATATGTTTTCTTCGCTTTTTCCCTATCGTGATCAGCTCCTTGCCACAAATGATCTGAACCAATCATCAAGACTACCTTCAACAACTACCACACCTCTTTGGTCTCTTCTTTACCTCCCAACCAACAAAAACAAAGACAACCCCTTTCTTTCTCACTCTTAAAAATCAGCAACCCTCTTTTAACTTGAATTGACCCATTTCACACTAACCTTTTTCCTATTCATCATAATTCATGATCCCCTTATCATTGTCCCTTTCCTCATCCATCATTATCATCATTAAAAAAAAAAAAACCATCTCCATACTACCCTTCAAACCACTAGTTGTTGTGAGGTCCTGCCACAGATAGCCTCCACCAAATCAAAGATCAGAACAATATCCTAACTTAGCTATATAAATGATGGTGATGATCAATAGCAATAAGAAACAATAAAGAAAAAAAAAAGGTTAAACCAATAAGTAGTGGGTAAAAACAAATTGAGAAGAAAAAAGAAATAAAATAGATTGTTTGTGGATTTTTTATGCTTTTTTAGGTAGTGATGATCTTCATTGCCAGCATAAAAATGAAGAAGAGGAGGAACTGCTCCAAATCCACCAGGTTTTGGCCTTCCATAAGCGATGACATATGAATCTATTCGTCGCTAATGAATCTGACATATAGAGATTAACTAGTACTTAAAGTGCATTTTTATCAAGGTTTTATATCATCATTTTGCACTTGAAGTATCAATAAATCCTTAACTATAGCATATTTTATAATAACAAGTCTAATAATATAAGATATCTTGAATTTATAGTAAATATTCATCTTAAATACAAGTCTATCATATAAATCAAAGGATTGATTGATGAGTTTAACTATTAAAATTGAGAAGACAAAGAGAGGATTAAGCTTATGAAAGAGATGTTAGTTGAATTCAAACTAGAATACTATTCAGTTATTGGATCATAAATGAAGATGTAGAACTTGGATTTAGGTTTAGTTTATATGGATGGAAAGCTTAGACATAAGCCTAAAACTTTCATAAGAGTCTAAGATTCAAAAAGGTCGTTTTTAAGTTCAAATTCTAGCAATAACGGAGAAGTCAAAATCTGTCTTGCAGCTTAGACACTAGTAAGTGTTCAACCTATATCTTGAGTTTTAAAAGTCCAAATGCATCGAATCTTTTTTTGTTGGAAAGTTGAGATAATTTTCCAAAACTATTATGAGACCATCTATTTAAATTCTGATGTTATCAATGACGTTTTATTCAGACAAGAAGATAAAAATTGTCACAAAGTCAAGAGGTGGTCACCCACTCCACAATGAGTAATCAAATCAATAGTCTTGAATTTTAGCCTATAAAAGGAGACATTTGCCATGCATTTAGACATCTTGGTTTTTAGATCAAGATCATATTCTTGCTTTTTTTCTTTATAATTTTGTAATGCTTAAGTTTTGTTTTCATTAATCTCTTATTTATATCTTTCATTTCCTTTACTACTTATATAATCATGTTCTCCTTTTGTTTATTTATGTTTCTCTTGTTTATTATGTTTAGCTAAGTTTATCATGTCAAGGTGAAAAGATTTCACTAATGGTATTAGGATAAATATAATATAAACTCAATATAGACTTCAATGCTCACGTCTAAAAAAGTTTGCTATTAACATGTTTTATCATTTTTATCTTATTAATTCTTAATACCATACTTGTTAAATAATTAATCTAGATTTGTGTTGTATAACACTTGGTACAACAAATGTATGACACTTTCATAGCTAACCGTATGGTCTAACTTACACCTGTGCTATAAAAGAAACTTGATTTGTTGTTAACATAAGTTAGCATCATGAGTTTATGACAATATTTAAAAATTTGATGTTACTTAAATAAGATAATTAATATGATCATGTTAATAATTTATAATGAGTTATTACTAATAAATCATCCAATTAGAATCTCCTTTGTGTGTGGTTTCCAGTTGAGTAATAAAAAGAGTTTATATTATATTTATTTCAAATACCATTAGTAAATTCTCTAACCTTGACAACTATTTTTATCATTGTTTGATCTTCACCTTAATTTTACATTTCAAAGTCTTGTTTAACTCATCATCATCATCATCATCATTATTGTTATTGTTATTTATGATTTATATGTTTATCCTCTCTATGGTTCGACTCTGGTCTTGCCAAGTTATTTATTACTTTGATATTCCTATATTTAAAAAAAGACATCAATTTTTTAGTCGTGTCACCTACACAGTTAGTCTTGTTAGCCAATTAATGCATGCACCTACTATTTCCCATTTGAGCATTGTCAAGTGAATCCTATGCTATCTAAAGGGTTCTATTTGACATGGAATTGTCATAGCAAAAAACGATCACACTCAGATAATTGGATATGGTGATTTAGATTGGGCTGGCAATGTTATTGATCGCACGTCAACCATTATCTATTGTATGTTTGTTGGTGGTATTCTTGTCTCTTGGCATAGCAAGAAACAACATGTCATTGCACGTTCAAATGTAGAAGCTAAATATTATGTCATGGCATCGGCTGCTTGTAAGTTAATTTGGCTTAAAGATCTCCTATCTTAACTGGGTTTTCTAAGTAGCATCTCTACGACCTTGCTTTGTGACAACCAAGCTATCATGCATATTGTAGCCAATCTTGTGTTTCATAAAAGTACAAAACACATTGAAGTTGATTGTCACTTTATTCGTCAACAAGTTCAATCTCAAATTATCCAAACTCATTAAATCAACAGTCATGATTTCTAATTTTTGTTCTAGAATTTTTTTTTTAGATCTTAATTTAATTGTTCAATTCTAATTTGTGATATGTTATTTTTCTCAATTTGGTCCTTATTTTTTTGGTTATTTTTTTAAATTGATTTTTCTTTTCAATTTCACCCTTTAATAAAAAAAATTGTAGTTTTCCTCTAATTTATTTATTTTATTTTAATTTTGATCCTTATTCTTTTAATTTTTATTTTTTTTATTCTAGATCCTTTTGTATAATTAATTTTTTTCTTCTAATTTCATCCTTCAACATTTGATTGGTTAGTAGTTGGATTTCATGGTTATTCCAAATAGGATGCTTCCAATCTAATGACATAATTCAAGAGTTTGAAAAGTTAACGTGGATTGACATCATTTTTTTTTTACTTATTTCCTTTTTCAATTTTATCATTTAACATTATTTTAAAAAACAATAGGCTTTATGATTTATTTTATTTTATTTTTTATCAAGTTATCCTAATTTTATGACCCGGACCACAAGTTTAGTGGGTTGATTGAGGTTGGTTTGACCCTTATTACTCAGATTACATGTTTGTTATGTTAATTTAAGTTAACTTGGGTTATTTGTTGTTTTTGTTTTACCCAATTTCATAATTTTATATTTAATTTGCTAGAAATTGAGCTGTTTTGTTTTTTTATTTTTGGAAAAAAGGTATTTTTTTCAGGTTATCATGATTTTTTTATTTAGTCAATTTTCTATAGTTGATTTTTTTTATTAGTCTTGAATTTTTTTTCTTGTAATCGATGGCCAATACTATATACATTTCAATATAATTATCTTTATTATTTTATTTTAAAAAAATTATTCTGATTTTATTTTAGGTTTTTAGGCTAAAAAAAATCTTCTTGGATTATTAGATTCTTCCATCTAATAACCGTGGCTATCTCTATTACTTGAATCAAATTATTATTAGATTGACGATTATTGTTTTTTTTATTTTTACTATATTTTAATAGAACCTGCGTAAGTTTGATATTGAGATAGTCATTGGCGCCTCCTAATATGTTCTAAGTATTACTTATTACTGCATTACAAAAGAAAATTAAATTGGCATATCCTTAAATTATTATTCATATTAATTGTATAAATATTATACACGGAATAAAAAGAATAATACAAAACAACATAAAAGGTTTAGAATAGACCATTCATGGACATAATTTTTTTTTAATAATACTCTAACTTAACCATTAAATTCATTATAATAAAAAAGGTGATTAAGGACCAACTTCTTCGTGAAGATCTTGGACCCAATCCATTTTACAACCTCAAAAGATAGAGAATAGACCACTCATCAAAAACTAAAGTTTTTATGTATGATTTTAGAAACACATTCTTTATATTTATTTAATAAATTCAGAAAAATAAATTACCTTAAGTACTCTCAGGATTATAACTCAATATGTTGGAAGAGTAAGCTGACTTTCCAACCTTTGGCTTTATAACATTTATAATCTTGCACCGTCAAGCCTAATTATTCTGTTTATTATCCAAACCTTTCTCGATCTTAGGCGTGTCATGATATGATTTCGGGCACATGACGTGGATTCCATGGCAAGAAAGGCCCATTTATTTTTCTTAAATGACAAGGAAGACGTGCTACTCTATTTTCTCTGATATTATCATAAAGCATTCTGGATTTTGTCATTCCCGCCCCTTTTTCGGGTCAATGTCAGTATGACAAAAATTCGCAAGACTTAAATTATGTGGATATACACGCAACACGCACGCAAAGAATATAAACCACGGCATCTTCGTTAAATGCCTACATTATATATAAAATTAATATTTGAAATAATATTTTAAAGATTTTCTGAAAAAAAAATCTTGATTATTATATAAACTAACATATCTTAATGTTGGCATCTACAGCTTAACGATATTGAACATCAAGGGATCTGTAGTTAACAGGGTAGTTTGCTTGTTCAATGTTGTTTGGACCCCATGCATGTTTTCTAGTCAGCTTGATTCGAATTCGGTTGGCTGCCAATCGTAGGACAATGACTACTTAGGACATCAGCTATGTGAAGAAAAAAGGAAGAAGCAAAACCATCTAGGTGGTGGCCAAGTGGTAAGGATTTAGGATCAAGGGGTTTGTTTTCTTTGTGGTCTCAGGTTCGAGTTCTTGGTTGCTTATATGATGGCCACCAGAGGTTTATATGGTCGTTAACTTCAGGACTCGTAGGATTAGTCGTGGTGCGTGTAAGCCGTCCAAACACCCATATTAATCTAAAAAAAAAAGGAAGAAGCAAAACCATCTAGGTGGTGGCCAAGTGGTAAGGATTTAGGATCAAGGGGTTTGTTTTCTTTGTGGTCTCAGGTTCGAGTTCTTGGTTGCTTATATGATGGCCACCAGAGGTTTATATGGTCGTTAACTTCAGGACTCGTAGGATTAGTCGTGGTGCGTGTAAGCCGTCCAAACACCCATATTAATCTAAAAAAAAAAAGCAACCAACCACCAAATAAAGATTTAAATTATTAAGAGCGAAGCATGTGTTTTGTTTTATTGACGGGCACAACACAACTCCAAATTGATCAGATTCTTTGAAAATGACTCCATAGAGATAATAATAACTCACCATTCCCTTGACTTTTTTTTGTAATAGGATTAGAAAGTAAACTTAATTTGGACGCAAAAGTTGGTTGGGGAATATGAAAAAGAAGAGCAGAGAGTCTCTACGTGTAGGACAGGGTGAATCAACTTGTGTTGGAGGAGGATGTAACTGGCACGAAATGCTAAGTTAACCTCTTCTTTTTCTCAAAAAATAAAATAAAAATAGTTTATTATATTGGTTTTCAACAAAATCTTACCCTCAAAACTTCATGAGAACCCCTCAAAAAAGGTAATCTGACGGCTTCCAGGCAAGAAACGGTAACTTGACTTGATATTTCAAGTCCACACAACTTCTTACTCTCACTTGTTATTAATATATTAAAAGTCTGCCTATTAAATGTCTTTAGTGTAATTATTAACAGTCATTTAATGATTAATTTTTGTGTTTATACTTTTACTTAGGATCTAGAAACATCACTAAAATAAAATTTGATAAAGGTATTTAGATAATGGCATAATACTTCACGAGTTCTCTTATAACACTCTTTAACTTTTTTTCTCTATTATTAAATTGATTCTCTGCTAAATTTCAGTATCATACTTAATTGAGAACTCAAATAAGGAGATCTGATTGCTTCCTTTTGTGGCCTGTGGATGTCCCCCTTTAGTCATGTATTACGTTCCATTAACCTCGGAATCCATGAAACACGCACCATATATATATGTTAAGAAAAAAACGGAACATGGTTTTAAACAGTATAAAGTACTATAATTATAGACTCATCTGCACCTTGAATTGCGACAGTCAAATAATAATTTTGTCTCAAAACAAATTTGTCTTTACGAACAAAAACAAAGGTCAGATAATATAATTTTTAATAATTTCTTTACACAATAAAATAACTATCTTATTCTTCAAAATAAAAAATATTAAATTTACATCTAGGGCTGTTTCAACTTTTCATTGTTAAAACACAATACAATAACTTAGTGATGTTGATACTTGATAATTATTTTTTTTCTTTTCTCTTTTCTTTTAATTTTCACTTTTTATTCTCTAATTTTTAATTACAATCCTTTAATTTGTTTTTTTAATTTAATCATTTTTTATTACTATTAATTTTATTTGAAGTTATTTATAAAATTATTTTTTTCTCAATTCTAATTTTCTTTTATTTTTTTATATGTCAGATTTTATCCTTATTTTTTATTTTATTTGAGATAATTTTTAAATTTTATTTTTTTATAATTTCATCACATTTGATTTTCATTCTTTTGATTGCTATTTTTTTTAAAAAAAATTAAAAATTAATATTTTTTTCATTTCATTATTTAAAATTAAATTGATTGAGAATTGAGTTTCTTAATTGAGTTCAAGTCTAGATTTCATAAATTACAAGTTTGAAAGATTAACTTAGGTTTAAAAGATTCATCCAAGTTTACTTCTTTTTTGTTCTTTTTTTTAAACTTATATTTTTTTAGTTTTAATTTTCAACATTTATTTAATTACAGATTGTGCTTTGTTTTTTTATTTATTATCTATAAGATTTTTTACTAATTTTAAAAATAATTCATATTCTTTTAGGTCCTTTTATTGTTATTTTTTGTTGAATTTATTTTTTAATTTTTTTTGTTTTTTAATTAATTTAAATTAATTAATTAAATATAAATATAAGATAATTAACTTCATGATATTTTAATTAGTTTATTTTTTAAGTCATTGTTCTAACAACATATGTAATTTCTTTTGATATTGTGGTGTAACCTTTTATGGTAGTATTATAATTATTTTAATGAGTTTTTTCTAGTAGTGAAAAGTATCCATGATGGAGTGACGGATTATTAGTTTATTTTTTTATATATAGTTAATTATTATTATTTTTTTATTTTATTTATTATTAGTATTTTTTTAATTGTATTATTAAATTAATGAAACTTATTTAACAAGTAAAATTACTTATGTCCTAGATCTTTAACACTAGCATCATTTGATTTTTTTGTATGTCAAGAAAAATTTAATCTGACCAATGGTGTCTTGAGAGCATCAATATAGTACCGCTACTATTATAGATCTAACTAGCTAGTGGAAGTTTCGCAACGTAATTTACTCTATTATCAATTAAATTTCAAACCATTTTATTTTATCAAATTTTCTCAAATAAAAATCAACAGTATACAATTTCATCTCATCTATTATTGATGACATTTAAAAGATTTCAATCAATTTGCTTTTACTAATTAAGAGCTTCTGTCTAAAATAACAAACTAAGCCTTAATAAATTTACCATAAAAGATAATCCCAACAATAAATTATAATGTTTTTTTTCTCTTCTCCATTACATATAGTATAAGACTCTCCAAGGTTGGTTGTGCCAGTACAAAATATAGTAAGGATCTTGTTGTGTTGGAACGTAGAAACACAGGTATAAAAAAGGTATTTGAGCTCTCTAATTGTGTGCGTAGAAAATTAAAAATAAAATAGCGAGGGCATTATTATTTTCTTTGGGTATATTATTTCCTACAAAAATCAATGCTAAATAAAATCAATATTTGAATTTGATTATCAGAAAAAGATAATTTTTTTGCTACTAAGATTGCAACTATTTACATTAAGTATTTCTTTCCTTTTTCTTTTGATTTTTCCTTATTATCAGAGGTGTTATATCAAGATTCTTGCAATTGTTTTTTTTCTTTAAATGTGATTAGAGAATTAACCAAGGTATATAAGGTAAATATATATTTTTTTTTTATTTTGCTCGCACTGGTTGAGAATGTCAATTGCTTAGATGAGAGGTTTGTACTATATGTTTGGTGTCCCATAAAAGATATAAAGGAGGCGCGGATCATGTTGAACAGGGTACGACACTCTATATACCAGAAGAACTCTGAGGAAACATGTGCACGTGGTGATGTCTTTTGGAGCATTTTAATTCCAAATACATACTACTCCACGTCATTTCATCTGATGAAAAACAAAAAAACAGTGGAGCCCAACGCAGCGATGGTACTGTGTTTTGCAAAAATATATTATTTTTATTTAAAATTATTATACAAATTATAATACTTTGTATAGAGAAGTAGAGGATATTTTATTATGATATCGCCCTACAATTTTCCCTTAAGGCATGTTGGGATCTCTCTCAAATCTAATTAGGTGGAAGCATTTAAAAATCATGTGCAAATCAAACAAGTCGATAGTGATGTGACATTGTTTAAATTTAAAGAGATGAGATGTGCGTAAACTGATGTAATTTTTAAAATAAATATATTTGATAATATTATAATTATAAATTAATATTAGATCAATAATAAAAATTAAAACTACGATGAAACAAATATTTTATAAAAGAAAAAAAATTATGTTGATGATAAAATTTTTTAAAACTGAACAAAATAATTTATAGCAATACATAGTATTTTGTGAAGAAAAATACAATATTTTCACCACACGATTTAATTTTTTTGTTAATAAAAAACAAAAACAAATTATAAAGATAAATTTTTTAACAACTTAATATTAAAAAAAACCAACAAAAATAATTTTAGAAGGAAAAAAACCCATTAGAAAAAATATTATAGAAATTGATAATGTTTTGTATGGAAAACTACAATATTTTCTTTAATAAAATAAAATAAAATAACTATTTAGAAAAATATTGTAATAATCTATAGTATTTTGTGAGAAAAACTATAATATTTTTTTCATATGATTTAGTTTTATTTTAATTATAATTCTTAACCAACTCAATATTAAAAAAATAAAATTGACAAAGATAATTTTAAAAAAAATTATAAAAAATCATATGAAAAAACACCTCAACAATTCATAGTATTTTAAAGAAAAAAATTATAAAGCTAAATTCTTAATCAACTCAATATTAAAAAAAAATTGATAGAGATAATTTTAGAAAAAATAACAAAAAAACACAAGAAAAAGAAAAAAAATCGTGTTGGAAACACTGTAGTAATTTACAGTGTTTTGTGAAGAAAGCTACAATGCTTCCCCACATGATTTAACTTTATTTGTAATGACTTGTAATTGTAATTCCCAAACAGCTTAATATTAAAAAAAAATTAACAAAGATAATTTTAAAAAAATTATAAGAAAAAAATCATGTGGAGAGACACTACAACAATCCACAATATTTTTAAAGGAAAGTTACAATGCTTTCTCCACATGATTAAACTTTATCACAAAATTAAATTTTAATCAACTTAATATTAAAAAAAATAAAATTGATGAAGATAATTTAAAAAAAATATTAAAAAAAATAAAAACACAAAGAAACTGGAAAAAAATCAAGTGAGAAAAAATTATATCAATCCCTAGTGTTTGGTAAAGGAAAACTTGTATTTACTTGTAATTGCAATTCTTAACTAGCTCAATATTAAAAAATAAAATAAAATAAATAATTTTGGAGAAATTCATAAAAAAAACCTATGCAAAAAAATACTGTAGTTGGAGAAATTCATAAAAAAACCTATGCAAAAAAATACTGTAGCAATCAACAATGTTTTCAAGAAAAAAATTACAAAACTAAATTCTTAATCAGTTCAATATTAAAAAAAACAAATATAATTTTAAAAAATAAAAAATAAAATAGAAAATTTATATGGAAAAACACTGCAGAAATTTATAATATTTTTTTAAAAAAATTATAAAGTGAAATTTTTAACCAACTCAATATTTAAAAAGTAAAATCAACAAAAAAAAATTTGAAAAAAAATAAATGAAAAAAATAGAGAAATGTTGAAAAAAAAAGGAAAGAAATTTTGAAAAAAAAAGGAAAAGTTGGATAAAAATAAAAAAAATACAAAGTAAAAAAGAAATACATTATAAATTACTATTGTAATTCATATTTTATGCGTTATGTATTATTGTTGTAATTCACAATGCATTTGTAGGTGTGAGGAAATAATAATTTTCCCCACACCCTTTAGTTATATGTATACTTATTTAAGGGAAGATTGTTTAAATTAAAATTCATTCTATTAAAGGTATTGGGTTGTGACTTTTTTATTTATATTAATTTTTTATTTTATTTTTAGATTTATTTTATAGATAGATTAGGTTGTTTTTTAATTGATCAAGTTAAATCATGTTGAGATAATTCATATATAATTTAATTTTAAACTTAAATAGAATAATAAGTCAGATGAAGTAATTTTAAAATTTAAATGCTAAATTTAATTTAATAATAATATTATATGCTATTTGTGGAGCCTAATACGAGGTAGAAAGAAACAACTCAACTCTCTGCCTCTTAAAATTGAGATCCTTTGTTTACATGCATCAGGCATTACATGTTAGAGGTTGAAAAAATAGGGTAGTGTATATGAGATTAGAAGGATATTACCTAAAAATTTAAAAAAAATTTGCCAAGAAAAATGTTTATGCTTTTTGGTTATTTTTCTATAACAGCTACTTTGAATTTTTATAAAAATATTTAACATATTCTCTTATAAATTATAAATGTAAAGTAGGGATTTAATTTGTAATACTCTTCTAATTAAATATGTTGACAAGTTCTTCAATAACATATGTTTAATAACAAATGTTTAATGCTAATTAGAACTTTTAAAATGATCAAAAAAACATCATATTCATTCATCTAAAGATGATTGTTTAATTTACTTCAACTAAAAAAAATAATAATAGAACAATAGATGAAAGACATATCATCCCTTCTTTTTAATAACACTCCAAGCATCATGTAGCTTGTTTTGAATTCTTAAAAATTAGGGTTTTAATTAGAATTTTCATTATAGTTCCTGAATTTTAAATTTAAGTACATGTATCTTCAATTAACCTAAAAAGATTTATGGATCATGCAATTAGATTCTTAGAAATGTCAAATGAAATCTTTTAATTCAAGTGTTTTTTATAACTTGATCATTGATTTCTAAATTATGCAATTTAGTTTTTAAATGATTGTTAAACTTTTAATTTGTCTCAATTTAACCTCTAATATAGTTAATCTTGGTCCTTAAATATATTCATGCATTTCTGTTTTTAATTTTGAATCTCTTTAATTAAATTATTAATTGGCTCACGAATCTTCTTTTCTTTGAAGTTAAGCCTTTAAATTGACCAATTAATATATTAAAATTTAAAATTAATCCCCAAAACTTATAATTCATGTAATTGAATTTAAATTAGACTTTCAAACTTGATTTTTCTTTTATAAAATTCTAAATTAAGCAAATGAAATCGATTAATAGTTGAATCAATCACTAATAAAAAGATTGAAATTTAGGTGTGCCTTGATAACCATGTGGTTGTGTATGTACCTTGACATGGAAACATCCTAAGCCAATACAAACTACGCCACTCAGCTTTATTGAATCCGGATTTATGAGACAAGGAATCCATAACATAAGCTTTAGTAGATTTGTTAGGATTTCCTGTGGTAGAATCTATAATGAACGGAGTAAAGGAGAACAAGCCTTCTGCTAATTAGCTTTAACCCCTAATGTGTTCTCTCATACCTATAAATGGTGGCATGAAATCAAATGGTAATGCCTGCCATGAGCAAAGAGGCAGTACTCGTTACATTCTGCTAATTAGCTTTAAACCCTAATTAGCTTTAGATGTTGATGCATTGAGGTATTTGACTTATGTGAACCAATGTATATGGACAAACAACCACGTATGGAGGCTTAGGGTGGTTGCTATTATCATTACTAGACTCAACGCCCTCTCCAGCCTTGGTAGTAGTATGAACAAATTGTTTATCAACTAGTGAATTGACCCAAGTGTTGTTCTTTGGTGACATCTTCGCTCCACCAGACATCCCAAAAAATGCTTACTAGAAAACACTATTTCCCAGAAAAGGCATGTAACGAGGTCTAGCATATTAACGAAGGAGTAAGCTCATTTTAAAATCACTAGGAATTAAGAACCGACTAGAATAATAAATACAACTAAGATAGGTTTGTTTTTTATAATTTATTTTTTAAAAACATTATTTTTAAAATTTGTTTAGATTTATTTACTATTAAAAAAGTTGGTTAACAAAAAATACTTTTTAGTTAAAAAAAAATTTAGCTTAGTTTTCAGCAAAATATTTTTTTTAAAAAATTTGGGTGGAAAACACTTTTTGAAAGTTATGAAAAATTTAAAAATATCATATTATTTATTGATTATATCAAATTTAGTCCTCAAACTTTTGACTGCTATATATATATATATATATATATATTTTGTTTTGAATATTTATTTTTTAATTTTATCTCTTAAAATTTAATTTTTATATTAACTTTGGTCCTCATTTTTATAATTGTTATTTGTTTTTCCCTATTATTTTTTTATTGAAATTTTTTATCAATCAACTTTGATCCTCATTCTTTTGATTGTTACTTATTTTATTTGAAATAATTTATGAAATGTTAATTATTATTATTTTAATTACTTCATCTTTTATTTTTTTTTATTTTTTAGATTTGATCTCTATTATTTTGATTATTATTTATTTTATTTGAGATAATTTATGAAATGATATTTTTTTTCAATTTCATTCTCATTCAACTTTTTAATTTTTAAGATTTGTTTATCATTATTTTAATAAACTTGAGAAAAATAAAACATTAATAAGTTATTTTCCAGCTTATTTTTTATGACATAACCAAATAATAAAAAGTGTTTTCCAACTTATTTTTCATTATACTATCCAATATCATAAAATAATTTACTTTCTCAAAATTCATTTAAAAAAAAACTATTTTCCAAGCAAACAATTAGCCCTAAAAGTAAAAGTAAAAGTAAATGAAATAAAGCAAATAACTAAAAGCAAATTGAATAAAAGCAAATAGAATAGAGAAGAAAATTAATAATCTTGAAATCCATTTATGTGAGAATATACAATGAAGAAACGACTTTTATATATATGTCTCCATTATGTAAATTTCAAAATTAGAATTTAACTTGGATTTCTCATAATTACGACCCAACTCAGAAATGTTCCAACCATAAAGAAATCAAAGAATCCACTTTGAATTTGAATTAATAACTTTGAGTCCTCCAACTCCACGTTATTTTAAAAACATATCACTTAAATTTCAAAAATTCGGCCTTAATCGTAACCCACCGATTTCAATCCAATCAAATACTAATCGAGGCCTGATCTGCAATCCAATACCGATCGAGGCCTGATCTATAACTCTTCGATTCTAATTCAATTCAATGTTAACTTGTCGCAAACCCAAAATCAGATTTGGGTGCCAACAATTGTTACCATCTCAGTTCCTCAAGTCATGTCTTCTGATGTTTCTCTCTATTTTTATTTTATTTACTGAAACATAATAATTTTTTCATCTTTTCACCTTTACTTTCTCCTAAAGGTGTCTATGTCATCTTTTCACCTTTAGTTTCTCCTAAAGGTGTCTATGTCCAACCAAAGAATCTTTCTGCTTAGTTGCACTCGAGCTCTCCAATTTAGAGAAAATGGACTATAAAAGAGCCTTCAGTTCGAGACTTGCCGGAGAGTTTTTCCTTGTGCCATTTTGGTATAGGGCTGGGAGAACCTGAGGCCTTGCATCTGCTTTGAGAGCAAAGCCGACTATAGCTTTGTTTCCTTAAGTTGTAATACCCAGCCCACTTGTCCCAAAACTCTCAAACTGTTCATAGAACAACATTTAAATACTGGTTAGAATCTTCAAGCATGCTAGTCGCTTATCCATAAATGGTGGACGCTACGACTTTGGTCAAACGCTCAGACAGATATAGCTTCTGTATATTTGACAGTTTTATTTTTATTCCAATTAAGTAGGTTGGGGGTGTTTGCTCCGTTTATTTCATGATGAATAATTTTTTAAAATATATTTTTAATTTTTTTTTATGTTCGTATAATGTTTATTATTGTGAAATCTAATAATCAAAAAATATTTTTCAATAAAAAGAAAATTTAATTTGGTTTTAAAAAAATATTTTCTTTTATTTTAATATGTTCATATAATGTTTATTATTGTGAAAACTAATAATCAAAAAATATTTTTCAATGAAAAGAAAATTTAATTTGATTTTAAAAAAATATTTTCTTTTATTTTAAGTGAAATATAATTTTAAAAAGCTGGAAAAAAATTCTAAAATAACATATTATATTAAATTTTATTTTTAATTTTTTTGATATATATAGTTTTTTTTTTAAATTTTATTTCTTATAATTTGATTTAATTTGATTTTTGTATCAATTTTAGTTTTTTTTTATTATTATTTGTTTTTCTCTTATCTTTTGTTTAATTTAGATTTTTTTATCTATCATATTTGGTTTTTTTTAATGTTATTTATTTTATTTAAAATAATTAATGAAATTGATTTTTTTTCAAGTTTATCCTCCTTAAACCTTTTCATTTATCATATTTGATTTTTTATAATTTTTATTTATTTTATTTAAAATTATTTATAAAATTAATTTTTTTAATTTTTAATATTTTTAAATTTTTTATTTGTCAATTTTAATCTCTATTTTTTTTAATAAACTTATAAATAAATAATATATTATTGTTTTTATCATTTTTATTAAACTTGGATTGACTTAACATATTTACTTTACTTAAAATTTAGATTAATTTGAGTTAAAAAAAAAATCTTTGACTGATTAAGAAAGAAATCTCAAGTTAACCTCTCAAAACCTAGCACTTAACCCATTGATTTTATTTTAAAAAAAGATTGGTCAAATTAACATCATTTCATTTTGATTGTTTTTTCGGGGTTAATTCAATTATATCCTATCTGAGAACCGGGACTAAAGCTACCTTGTCATGTATCTCTTAGGCCTTCCATGAAGACAAGTAAATAAATTCAGCTAACATAAAAAACAAAAATAGCATAAAGCACAGTGCATCTTAAACAATTTTTCCATGACACCTCGTCTCCTCTCAAACTAAAAAGGAAAAAAAACCACACACACAGAGATCAAGAAACTTGGGAGAAGGAAATCCACTCCACCCTCTACCTACATTTTGGAGTAAGAAGTTTCAATTTATTGAATAAAACTATTAAAAAGAAAAGACAGGAAAAACGTGTAATGATGAAAACACTTGCACAAAAAAATACAAGGTTGGCGACACGATGATGGAATAACTGAGCGATACAAAACATTCTTATCTTCCATGTATGATTGCGTGTCTATATATATATATATATAAGACCGAAATTTTCATTCCCATTTCTATTGTTTATTTCTTATTATCATATGAAAGTTCAATTGTTAGATTGAGATCTGTTTCCCCGGAATGAAAGTTTATAAGATTGCTATGTGTACTTGACGTTGTAATAACTTTTATAATTATAATTTATTTAAAATATAGTTTGTATCATAATTTAAAATGAACTCTCCGAATACTTTTTTATAACCAAATTATTTTTAAAATTACAGTCAGAATAAAAACGTCTTCACAACCAAAAAGACAAGTGGAGCCTAAAACACCCATCCATCCGTGGTCCACTCACAGCCGTCTCTTAAAAAAATGCAATAATCCTATTAACGACACTGAATTTACCAAGTGTTTAGTTCTATTAAAAGTTGGAAGTTTGCTGCAAGGAACGTAAATGCTTGATAGTACAAAAGTCATTATGGTGCAGTGAGCTGTCTAGCTGTGGCATCATTTGTCACTTTCTAGCATGATTAATGTAATTATAGTTATTTTAAAATATTTTTTATTTTAAAATATATTAAAACAAATATTTTTTATTTTTTAAAAATAATTTTTAATATTAGTATATCAAATACTAAAAATAATTAATTTAAAATAAAAAATAAAAAATATTATTTTTTTAAAAATAATTTAAAAATATAAAAACAAACCCACCACACCAACGCTTTCATCTTACCTTACCTGGCTATGATGGCCCTAAATCGGTCATAGAACACAAGTATTAAGTAATGGGAAAAACCAAATACAAAGGTAAAGTATAAGGCCAAACCACCCTGTTCCAAAGATTATTAATCTTGTGAAGTAATAGGAACTGGATTCTTTATTTGTTTAATCATTTCACAAAATATTCCGTTGATGATTGCCTAATTAGCCAACTGTATACGTATCTTTTACCCCATTGAGCAGCTGCTGCTCTAACTACTTGCCTTTCTCACTGCTTCCTTTATTTTTTTCTTTCTGAAAGTTTTTCCGCCCCTCTTTTTAGACCTCAAGTTGGAGAAAGTCATTCTAATCATAATGGCATTACCTCAAGAAAGAAACAGAAAATCACTGCAACAAGAAACAACTGATCTTAATCCTAGAGTCATTATAAATATGCCAGAAATTTATTAAACCTCGAAAACAGGATTTCACGGGGTAAAAGAGAATTAAAGACACCCAGCTTTCATGTGATTTATTAGTTGATTTTTGCTCATCAATCTTTTGTCCCTTAGCCAAAATGCAGAGCTGTACTGTCGAATAGGGTCCCAATAACCTTTTGGCTCCTAGCACTTAGTTCCCACCCAGCACTTCTCAGTTTGTCACCTGCTGATAGCTTTTAAGCCTTAGCAATGTCCATGATCCTACTCACATTCTCCCATAAAAACACCTTTGCTCCCCTTGCCCACCATCATCTTCTTTAGACACATTTATTGAAGTTACTTAATCATAGGTGTACTGATTTCATAATAAATTAATGGCTTCCTTTCGCTCAATATTCTTGGCAATGTTCACGGTCTTTATGGCCTGTTTTTCCTCACCAGCTTTGACATCTCAAATACACGCACAGTTCTCTACTATATCAGCAGCCCCTGCATTTTTGCATGATGCCCCCTCATTCTCTCCTCCAACTTTATCACCAGATATTGAACCGTTGTTTCCTACTCCTGGAATTGGAGCACCTTCTCCTGCTGAGTCATCAATACCAACCATTCCTTCAAATCCAAGCCCTCCAAATCCAGATGACGTGCTAGCTCCTGGCCCTGCAGGATCGTCAATCTCACCTTCTGGTTCTTTGCCAGCCTATTCTTCAGTGTCTCTAACTTCATCAGGACCTTTAAACTTAGCTGTTTTTCTTGGTTTGCTGGTGTTTTGCTTAGTGCAGCCTTCTGGTATCATATGAGGTTCTCTCGGTGACAGCTCAATTATTGTTAATCGTGGTTCCAATTTTATTTTTTTAATGTTTCGACATTTCTTCTTTTTCATATACTTGCATATATTTTATATGTTTTGTTGTGTTGTTTGGTGAATGAAAGTGTGTGTGGCATTGTTGTGAGTTTGTGATACGAATCCCTTCAAAAGACAAACTGTAATTTAATAAAGTTGTAGTCCCATTTCTTTGCATCTCAGTGTTCTTGGGGAGACATAATGAGGGTTTATTTGAAGATTACAGGAGGTTTATCTAGATGTGGTGAAGTAGTAAATTTTGATTCTGTCACTGTGCTTGTTTGATTGCATGCTTTGCTAGCCATGAGGATTCTCTAATCACCAATGTATAGTTTTCTCTCTTTTCCTTTCTACTATGCCATGTTTTATTGACAACTCGGCTGTGAGGTTGCATATTCTAACTCGTCTGTGAGGGTGCATATTCTATATTTCCAAACAATTTTTTTTTTTACTTAATATTATCATTTATCTTATAAAACTAAAGATCACCTAATTATAAGATTTGATTGAACAACGTTAAGCTGATTTCACAAGAGTGTAAAACAGTATCCTAATAAAATAAGATGAGAATTGTTTCATGAGCATATCAAGGCAAGCTATGTGCGAGACAAACAAGATTATAAGGAAAAAAAAGTTGTTATTTAATTTTTTAATATATAGAAACCTTAACTAGTTTCTTAACTAATTTTTTTAAAGGTTTTTAATAAGGGATTAACATTAAGTTGTATGGCTATTAGTTTTTAATAACAAAATATGTTTAATGTGCTTGCATGCATATATTTTTTTAAATTGATATATGTTTATTTTTTATGATGAAATATAAAATTACATATTAATTGCTTCTATTATACCTTAAGCAATTTTATAGGATAATTTCCAATGATGGTTCATAAATTTTATATTGTGATTTACAAATAAATACAATCAATATGTCAAAAATATTTTTTATGCAGATATTTATAATAAAGTTTTATGTTCAAAATTTTTACTATTCTTTTAGTAAACTTTTCAGGATAATACCAAATGCTAGTTTACTTATTCTTAGTAGATCATGATTAATAAAATCCTTAACCAAAACTTCAATAATTATTTATTTGAAAGATGAGTAGAAAAGATTTTTTCCAAGTAATTTTATTATTTTCTTGTCAACTTCTAAGGATAAAACCATCAATAATTTATTTATTCTATATCAATCCATGAATAAAAAAACCTTGAAAAAAATAATCACAAGTTAAAAATATATTATTGTTATTGTTATTGTTATTTTTTTAAAGAAAGTATTTTATTTTTGTTGATTTATAGAATAAAAATCATTTTGGGGTTTTTTCGTCCAATATCTATAAACCCGTTGAGGTTTTTTTTTATCCTATATCAATATATGATACTAAAACTACAAACCAATGTTTACAAGTCAAAAATAATTTTATTTTTCAAAATGATCTTATCACTATTTTTAAATTGATTTCTAAGGATAAAAATTATTGATTGTTTTTTTATCCCATATCAATCTATTATAATAAATTCATGAATGCGCAACACAATTATTTATCCGTACATATCCACCACATCAACACATTAAATTCACATTGGGCACACAAACCACACAATATTACAACATCATAAAAAAAACAATTCAATCATTCAAAAACATATATAATAATCCTAATAATTCACATCAAATTAAATATCATTATCCATAAACAAATCAATATCAAAAAAATCCCATAATTGATCATGCATGTTCAAAAAATACATTTAGGTGCGAAATCAATCTTTTTAGAAGGTTAAAGTAAACTGAAATCAACTTGAAATCACTGAAACAACTTTGGTGCGTACAGTTCACGCGCGTCCATGGATGGTGGTGTGTGCAATCACACTCTAATGACTTGAACAAATTGAGACCCACTAGATTGCATAGATCATCAACTCCTCTTTCTTATTTGGCTGACGGTGAGGCAAACACACTAAGGAAAGAGATCTAACCACTTTGAGCTTCAACTCTCTTCTCTCTTTGCTTTATTTCTTCTTTAATAGTAGTTGTTGCCATCGCTGGTGGATGGTCGTAAAAGAAAGACACCGACCCCCCCAACCACTGGGATTTAGCTTTCTTTATCTACGTGCGCATTGTGTCAGCATTGGCGACAAAGAGGTTGGCTTTACTAAAGTGAAGAAGAAGGGGTGGGCCCTCCAAATGTCATATTTTGGCTGAGTTTATCGTACTTCCAACCCTTATGTTTGGGTGTGTTTGACATTGTGGTAGCTTTTGTGGTTGCGATTTGAAAAAAAGCTATTTTATAAAAATCACTTTTAGTTGAGTTTGACTTTATAAAATATGTATTTGGCTAAAATTATGGTTAAAATTGAAGTTGAACAAAAAACAGTTTGATAAGTTTAATTAAAAATGCTTTTTATATTGAGGTTTGGTAATAAAATGACTAAAAAGAACATTTATTAATATTTTTAAAACTAAAATAATGTAGATTTAATTATTATTACATTATGAAATGAATAATCCTTTAGGAAAAGGTTATTATTTTATCTCATTAAACTATTTGCAATTCCATCGTGTATAAAATCCATACAGGAAGGCCTTTACGATCCATGACTTTTTTAGTGTGCAACAACATTAAGTAAAAAATTATCGGGAACAAAATTGGGATTGCGATCAAATTTTACAAATGCCACATCATCTTACGATCTCCTTCTAATATAATTATATAATGTCATTAATTTAACTATAATTTGAACTTGCGTTTTGTATGGATAAGAAGTCATGTTTTGTAAAATTCTCTACCTCTGTTTTCATACTTCAAAAGAACATTCTATCACATTACATAGTGATGAATGTGCACAATTAAAGACTTCTTCCCGACCTATCACATTACGTAGTGATAAGTGTGCACAATTAAAGACTTCTTCCTGACCTATCACATTACGTAGTGATAAGTGTGCATAATTAAAGACTTCTTCCCAACCTTTTGGTTGTCCATAAAGCGTAAAATCTTATAAGTGATACCTCTCACTTTTATACGGACCTAAATGCCCATACTCATTGGGATATCCAACATCAATCAATCAAATAGTATTTACCCATAATTAAAAATAACTTGCAAAACTTTACATTAAATTAGTAAATAAAAATGCATATTATTAAACTTACATTAGTTGTGATTCAATTTTGTATCATATCACTAACTTCTGGTGGTTATATTGCTATTGTTAATAGCCTCAAGAAAAATACATGTATCATATGCACTATCTTTCCATCCTTCCCACACAAACATGAATTGCATGTTAAAAATATAAGTAACCATAATGTTTAATGTCAGTGAATCTTTTCTTCTAATAAATAGAATTTGATTTTCATATAATATACAAGCATAAACATCATCAATTATACCAATACAATTCTATATGAATTAACAAATGACAATTAGATTGTAATTATTTAACAATATTCATTAAACAATTTACTTGACCTTAACAATAAAAAAAAATACGTCTCACCTTGAAATGAGGCATATATCTTGAATTCATTACAATTTCTTTTTGAGTGCTTGTAAATTTAGAATCTTTAGGTTTATGACATTTACCACAAATAAACATACTACTTTAAAGACTTCTTTTATATATCTACTAATAATTTAACTAGAATATTGAAATCTCTCATGCACTTTTCTATTTGAAGCCCTTAATGTTATTGTATATAGAAATATTGTCATTTTCTCAAGAACGCTCTTCTTTCTTGAAGGTTTTAACCCATTTTGTGTTTCTAAATCATTCCAAAGGCTCAAGAAAGTTGTAGTGTCCATCTTAAACATGTTAACACATCATTTTCGAGAAAACCCCACTCCTCGAAAAGCGCACTTTGTGGGTCCAAGTAAGCAAGTAAAACCCTTGCTATCCCGGGCTCTTATAAGATATGCATGCTCTGACTCGAACTCGAGACCTACTGTGTAGATCTCAAGCCCTTTGCCACCACGCTACGCCCCTTGGGGACATACTTGTATTGTATGAAACCATTCAAGGTTCTTTGTGCATACAATTAATATAATATATATTTATAGCCCAAGCTATGCATAAACTTAATTTTTGCATATCAAACTGGCACCTAAAAAGTGATTCTCAATCCTCATCATTGTCATTTTTATCGGTAATGTCATCATTATCGTCTTTGTTATCATTGTCGTTATTGTTTTCTTCATCGTCTCTATCATCACCAACCCTTCTAGAGCCACCATTGCCTTTACAATCATGATAATTAATATGGTCTTTAATATGATTAATTACATTTTTATAATAATTATCAAAATTTTTATTAAATATAATATTAAATTGTGGATCATTCATTAAATTGTGGATTATCCATATCTATCGTGTAAATAAATAAATGAATAATGTTTTCAAAAAACCCCAAATATATATATATGAAAAAAATTAATAAATAATTGGAAAGAATGAATTTATGACTTGCCTATCAAAACTGCAATGTGCTATTAATTGCATATAACTATTTTAGTAGAGATGTTCCTAGTCAAGACAGTTTTTTTTTTTTTTTGCAGAATACCGAATAAAGGAAATGATGTTTGGCACGAAACAATTGCAGTTGTTTGCCGATATTGTATTTCAGGTGAGCTTCCAATCATTTATTCTATATGGAAAATTTCAATATGCTCAATAATTATCTATGTCTCTTTTGTATAGATTATGCAGTGGAATTAATTCTGCTCCACTACAACCTTATGTCTATGAGCTGGAACAATTGGATTCCAGTGTCCTGTCTTTTTTTTCCTTATTTTCTCCATGTGATAGTTGTCAAGATTTTGTTTTATCTCAATTGTTCACGATTCAAGTTCTTAAAGTTTCGGACTTCCTTTCCTTTTACTGTCGTTTTGCTTGTATAATAAAATAATTGATTCAAGTTATAATATCAAATGCTTGAATAATTGACATGAAAGTCCGAAATATGTGGCACATCACCCTTGTTGTTTGCTTTTGGCAAACCTACAGCAGGCAATGTTGTGCCAACAATTTTGCTTACATTGTGGTCTAGATACCGACAGTTCTGTTCTTTTTTTTCTTTTTTTTTTTAATTCATTTTAATTGGACATTCCTTTCTGGTTTTCATGGTGTTCAAACTCCTTGTTAAAAAGGTACAAAAATAAAAAACATTTACAAAAACAACTTTACAAGAGAGTTGTTTAACTATAATGATGTGAATCAACTCGTGAAATGGACCCATTATTAGATCCAAAATAAAGGCCTTAAAAGAAGTATTGTAATGCAAATCTTGTGATCAGGTGGTCACGCAACTCACAATGAAGATTGAGATCTGATCCTGGAAAGCCGAAATAAGTCTTATAGGAGTGTGATACAATGGAAACTTGCCTCAAGGCACCAACACTATTGGATTGAATAGAATGACGTCACGAAGTCAGTTAATCTTTGATAAGTCAGATTTAGTTTTTCAAGAACTGAAGAATGCAAGAATCACTCTCACACATTAAAACTGAAAAAAAATTCAGAAGTAATTATAATCCCAAAAGCTGCTGAAATTTTGGCAACATGAGTTTAAATAGTTCTTGAAAAGTTAACCCTACTAGATCCCTTATGTGGACTTAAATGAGGTCCACTTAAAACTGACCCAAAACCCTAAACTGAAAAGCCCATAACTTAATCCAAACAAGTCTTAGATCCTAACTGAAAACAAAGTATTAATTAAACCCAAATAAACCTTGGGCTGTAGCTAACAAAATAAAACAAAACCCATAATATTAAATCCATGTTCTGTCATGAGAAGAAGAGAAGGAAGTAAAATATTATAGAACTGATTCAAAGCTTATTTATAGCCTTCCATGCAGCCCCTTAATTCTAGAAACAAAAAGAAAAGGTGGCTACCCATGTTGTTTCCAAGTTGTAGAAGGATTGTTTTGTTTTCTTTGCAGTCCTCACCTCATGGCCTAAATAAGGTTATGTTGGACCCCTTTTGCACATGGATAAGATGTACTAGGGTCTCCTTTTGATACTCTAATGAACCTTTCAATTCTGACTTAGTTGAAACATTCAAAACCAATGCATTCAATGCCTCTTTCAATGCCTTTGTCTTGGACCGAGTCATTGGACCATTTGGAACATGTAATGGGTCCTTCCTAGTATTTTTGGCCTGGTCCACATCATCCCCTCTCTCCTCGAAAGGATTCGACCTTGAATCAAAATCTGTGTCAAACAACGTAAGATCAGCAATATTAAAGGTAGCACTAACACCATACTCACCTAGAAGGTTAATTTTGTATGCGTTGTCATTGATTCTCTCTAAAACTTGAAATGGACCATCACCATGAGGCTGTAATTTTGATTTCCTTTGGTTAGGAAATCATTCCTTACGCATGTGCACCCAAACCCAATCACCAGGCTGGAAAACAACCACTTTACATCCCTTATTTGCTTTAGAAGCGTAAAGTCTATTCCTTTTCTCTATTTGCAGTCGAACTCCCTCATGGAGTTGTCTCTAACATCTTTGCCTTCTTTTCACCATCTAAACTTACTTTTTCTTCAAAAGGTAAAGGAATTAAATCCATAGGAGTCAGTGGATTAAAACTATAAACAATTTCAAATGGAGAAGAACTAGTGGTCGAATGCACAATTTTATTATAAGCAAACTCAACAAAAGGCAAACATTCTTCCTAACTCTTTAAATTATTTTAAATTAAAGCACACAAAAGTTGGGATAATGTTCTATTCACTACCTCAATTTGTCCATCTATTTGAGGATGACATGTTGTAAAAAATAAGAGTTTAGTTCCCAATTTTCCCTATAAGGTCTTCCAAAACTAGCTAAGGAACTTAACATCACGATCTGACACTATACTCTTAGGAATGCCATGCAA
>NW_011507274.1:0-1380 GCF_000495115.2 Populus euphratica | reverse complement strand
AAACGGAGGATGTCGCAAAGGTTAGGCATATGCATATGGCATGAACTCTAAAAGCCACACGATACTGAAGTGCCGAGTATATGCAATGCAGAAGAGCAGCGATGCTAAACCAGAACTTGGGGCATTCCATCTGGTCTGCACTACCAAAGCTAATTATCCCCTGAGTGAACAGGAAAAGTTACTGATCGGTGTTTTGTCTAGTCAATTTGCATTCAAACTTCCAAAGAA
The DNA here is from genome assembly GCF_000495115.2 of Populus euphratica. Taxonomy (NCBI): domain Eukaryota; kingdom Viridiplantae; phylum Streptophyta; class Magnoliopsida; order Malpighiales; family Salicaceae; genus Populus; species Populus euphratica. Next base: position 1,152 of record NW_011507274.1, on the reverse strand, counting down.
AAAAAAAAAGAAATTTACTGGTACCTGCACCAGGGGCTACTCGAGACCCCCTCTTGTAGTTTGCACTGATTAGGGCCTGTAATGTGTTTAATGTTAGTTCTTCACTTATATTTTGATAGGAATTGATAAGATTTTCTTAATTTCCTAAGATTAACCATCCATGTTTAGGACTTTACCCCGAAATCACAACTTCAATTGAAGGGTTAGTGTCAATTATGCGATACTCCTCTCAATTGCTCTCTATGGTGAGGATTTTCTGGGTCTATATCGAGTTGCATGGGTTCATGCATTTGGGTGAAAATACATGGAATTTGGCTTTTCATGAAGCATAAAATTAAGATGCTCAGAATATTTATCCACAGCAAAAAACTTTTGGACTGGTGGCATTATTTTTATCAAAACACACGTGGATGCCATTGTAGACGTTTAGATAAATTGAGGTAATGGGTACCAGATTTTCTATTATAAGATCATTGCCTGAAGGGTTTCCTTAATCCATACTTAAAAAAACATCTACATCTCCTGCTTGCAAAGAATATCAAGTTTTAGTCTTTAACTTAAGTAGAAAGAAGTAAATTATGGTAATATTATATGCTTAGTGTGGGAAACTTTTTGAAGTGTCTGGGTAGTGCTCTGGACAAATCAAAATGAAAAAGGTAGGTGAAATTAACAGCACCTCATCTGGAGAAGATTATAATGGCAGCTTTTAGGTCCATGGTGGATTATCCATATTTAGTGGGACAATGTTTAATTGAAGAATGTGTGCCAAACATAAGCATAACACACTCACCCAAGTAACCAATTGATTTAATATTGGTTTTCCAGGGTCATCCACTCACGGGGAAAACGCTTGCATGGTTGAGTGCCTTACCCAATCGCATCCACGCAGAAGAATTTCTCTCTTTGGTACATAAAGAAAGCAGAAAAGAAAAATATTTGTATTATATCAGACCAGTCGGAGGCATATAATGCCATTTAACTTTCACAGAAGATCTTCCTTTCTCGATCTATTTAATCATGCCATTAATTTAAAATCCCCATGTTTGGATTCCAAACATGCACCATGCACAAGAAAGAAGAAGATGGTGGTTTATTAAAAGAGAGATTTGATTAATTACTTCTGTGCAAAGAAGAAAACCTTTTTTTTACCAA
>NW_011507291.1:0-1370 GCF_000495115.2 Populus euphratica | reverse complement strand
GTTGTTGGTCACGAACCCGGGATTCGGGTCATGACACCCATCGTCTCAAGGGTTCAACCAAATCGGTAGTGTTTTGAACAAAAAATACATTTCACCCCGAGGGTGGGTGCTATGCACAGAATGTATCCATTTTCAATTTTCAAATGTTTAGTCTATTAATGATCGAAATACAACATCATTCTTAAGTGCTATAACAAGACTTGGTGAAAAGTTAAAGAAACTGTTTAGATATTACAGAGTAATACTTTAATTATCTGGAAAAACCGAGTTAGGGAAAAAAACAAGAACTTTCTGTTCAAATGCAATGCTTCTCCATTTAAAATACTAGAAAAAAAATAGTTTTTTCGCTTTTCAAATTTGTATGGAGCTTGAAAAACATATTTTAGAGGTTCTTTATAGTTTTTATTATAAATCTAATATTTTTTTAATTAATAACATAAATTTTTCTTGATACCTTTTGAATTTGAATAAAATAAAATCAATAATCTACAATTATATTATTTGTGTTGATTATTATAAATTATGGTATGATTTTTATAAAAACAGATATACTTGTAATTTTTTATGTAAAAATAAAATTTGTCTTTGTTTTCAAGAAATAAATGTGTTTTTCAATTTTTTATTGAAAAAAACTGAAAAAGAAAAATAAAAACAAAAAAGAAAATATAAATCTATCAAATAATCATCTTAACTTAATAGCTTAAACTGTTAGATGAGATCTCATAATATGATTTATATTATTTTCTAACACATCCTCTCAAGTGAAAAACCTTTTAGGTTTGAAACTTGCATAGACTAATATTATTTTATATTTAATTTTTATCAAATAAATAAAAATAATAAAATTCAAACTTGTGACCGTTTAATTATTAAAACTTTAATACCATATCAAAAAACTATCTTAACCTAATAACTTAAATTATTATATATAATTTTACTATATTATTTATATTATTTTTTAACAAAATCTTCAGAAACAAAATTCAGAAAGTATACCAATCATTAGACGCTGGCTATAAAGTTAGCATCATGGGTAATAGCTAAACTTTATTGGGATCGAAGTGGAACATTTCTGGATCTATGAGAGTAAAAATATAGCTTATATATCCTGAATACTATCAAGGGGAGAAAAAAAAACTCATTTTCTCATAATATATTATAAAATGGAAACATTCTTATTTACCATTACTAATTCTCCTTGATTTCCATGCCATGCACGGGCAAATAAATAAAGTAGTGTGATATATACGTCTGTACCATCATAATCCTAAAATGATTATTAGCCATTGATCCAACTTTTGATTAACTTCACCCCTTGATTTTATCATTAAATGTTATATGTTGTTATTTCTGCAATATTTTAAATTCAA
>NW_011507273.1:0-1382 GCF_000495115.2 Populus euphratica | reverse complement strand
ATGGTCAAGTAAGTTGACCCGATTGACCTAGGTCAACTCTTTTTTATAAAAATGTAAAAAAGACATTATTTTGAATTAAAAAAACAAAAAAAATATTAACGGGTTTTAACTGGGTTTTTCGAAGAATAACTAGGTTGTAGGTTAACCTTTTTTTATCGAAATATATATAGTCAATTTTCCTTTATCTTTGTTAAGACTCAACCCGACCTAAGTCTCTAATCACCTGGGTCACAGGTCAAACCATAGGGACAAGTTTTTTAAAAGTGATTTTTCATATTATTCTAATCTCATTGTATAAGCAACGGGTTTTGCATATTAATCTAAGTATGCTCATCTTTTATTATATAAATCACATGTTTATCATGCAACCCCAAGTTTCTAGAGCAGTTTTTATCCCTTTTTTACCCAATTGCATACTTATAAAGGTTTTTGCCTTAGTTTCTACGGTCATTTAAAAAATTTCTTTATTTATTATTGTTGCCAATTTTTTTATTTTCTTATTAAAATAAAATTGATTTATTTAACCCAATTAAGATTATAACCCATGTCATTTCATTTTTTTTATTTCTTTGAAATATATAGGTGACACCTAGACATTGTTTTTATGCAAAAAAAAAAAATAGAGAGCACGATCATAGATACTTCTATCCAAATTAAATGATTATTTAGCTATGCAACTTTAATTGTATATTGAAAAGCAAGCTAGATTCCCTTTAGATGGGCTATGGAAAAGGCCTCGAAACTACTAAGAAGGATCTACAAATTTATATACACCATGTCCATTATTTATTAAAAAAAACTACTAAGAAGGATCTACAAATTTATATGCACCATGTCCATTATTTATTAAATGAGATCAATATTCTATTGTGAAGACACTCACGTTTCAAGATTTACATAGTGAAATGATTGTTTTCTCCTCCATAATAAAACTTATAGAACTTTCTTCAAGGAAAAAAATGATCTTTTTTACGAGACTTATTTGTCATCACTAGATTGAATAAGAGTATAATGGTCTTTTAATATTTTCTATGCAAAGTGTAATGTATAAAATATTCTTAAAAGTATAATTTGATTAACGGTTCACTAGGAGCTTTTTCATATTTTTCTCATTAAAAAACATTAAAATGACTAAATTATTCCTAGAAGCAAAAAAGAACTATAACTTACATCAATGGGCTTTTTGGTCTTTTCATCCTAATTTTTTTGCTATTTCAAGTGGGGTAAGGGCAATCTAGTCTTTTAATAAAAAAAATAAAAGATAAATTATTGACATGTGCAATGCACATACTAGTGAGTGGGAAGAACATGCACCCTTCAGACACATGTACACGCTCCTCTAGCATCAAAACACCATCATCTGCAAAAGCGTTGAGAGGGGT
>NW_011507270.1:1043-1385 GCF_000495115.2 Populus euphratica | reverse complement strand
TAGAACTCCAGATATGGCTAAAATACTAAACAGTGCTCGGGCTGGAGGACAGATTCGGGCTTCTTTGTTGTTGTAATAATTTGGACTTGAAAATGGCCTTTTTAGATCTTGGGCTTCATATAGAAGTTGTAGGTCTATGTCTTACCTTTCTATCCATATAAAGTAGACCTAAATCTGAGATCTATAGCTCCATATATAATCGAATTATCGAATAGTGTTCCGGTTTGGATTGCACCGACAACACTTTTCTAAGTTTGGCCATCTCTTTATCCTTTCAATTTCAGTTCTTAAATTCATCAATCAATCCTTTCATTTATGTGATAGGCCTGCATTTAAAATGAA
>NW_011507270.1:0-915 GCF_000495115.2 Populus euphratica | reverse complement strand
TACTTTGCGTGCAAAATGATGATATAAAACCTTGATAAAAATGCACTTTTAAGTACTAATCACACTCCCCAACCAGCTTATTACTAGTCCCTAGTAATCAAAGCATTAAAATAGAAAAACAATTTGCAAATTTCACAAAGCAAGGTATTCATCATTTAACTTCCATTAATCTATATATCTGCTCAATACCTCTTAACAAGATATTCATAAACCTTTCTTTTGTGCTCAATGTATCAACACATAATTATGGGGCTTTTCTTGGAAGCAAACAAAATTTTTGTTCTAATGTTTAAGGTTAACTTCCTTGGGTTGGGATTATTATTTTTGTCTCTTTTTTTTTCTTCTTCTTTTTTTAAATATATATACATATAATTTAAAAACACCATGCATCTTTAACCCATGTAACGAGCTTTCGGTTAATGACTCCCAGACCAGTTGGTCTTAGGGCATTAGGTGTTAAGACACCTCGACGAGCTTAGTAACTTGGGTCGCAGATACTGATATGTAGATAGTGCAATGTTTGATTCCCTTAAGCTTTTCTCCTTAACCCATGTAACAAGCGTTGGGCCAATAGCTCCCAAGTTAGTTGACTTTAGGATATTAGGTGTTAAAACACCCCTTCGGGCTTAATTGCTTAGGTTAGGGAGACTACGAAACCAAACTTATCTATATTTTTATTATTATCATTTTTTCCTTTTTTCTTTTCTTCTTTTTTTTAATTATATACTATCTCTTTTTCTTTTTTTTTCATGTTTTTTTTTCTTAATTATATACAATCCCTTTCCCTTTGTTGTTACCTTTAACAAAAGAACATAAATAATGTAATAATCCAATATGCAACCCACAATCATATGTTAAAGTGTGTGTATGTAAATTAAGGTTTAAGAATACATGTTAAATAAGTATATGAGCAGA
>NW_011507269.1:0-1386 GCF_000495115.2 Populus euphratica | reverse complement strand
CAGGGTTATATGTTTGCGAGTATGGGTTATGGTTGGCCTTCTGGAAACTGTTTAAAGCATGAGCTTATTCATAGAGACATTTCTTAAAAGAAGGCAATGTTGAACAGTTATTGGTTGAGTGTTCATTTGTTTCACATATTTGACACATAATATTTTCAAGAGATTTTAATTGACCACTTTTTGTCAATTCTAGTGCCTCGACTTTTCTAACTAAAGATGCAAACTTGGCTTGAAGGTCATGATCTTCCCTAAGGTTGTACATACCTCCACTAGATGTATGAGGTTGGGTTTTACTCGGTGCCTTATAAGTACCCGCGGTGTCCCAATTTTGAGCATTTTCAGCTAAGAAGTCTAAGTACTCCATTGCTTCATTAGGGTTTTTATCTTTAAAAGTTCTATTGCACATCAATTCAACCATTTGCCTATCTCTAAGTGTTAACCCTTCATAAAAATGTGAAACTAATTTCAATGTTTCAAAACCATGATGAGGGCAAGTATTAAGTAAGTCTTGATACATATCCCAATATTGGTAAAATGTTTCTCCTAGATTTTAAATGAAAGTGGTGATTTATCTTTTAAGAGAATTTGTTCTGTGAGATGGGAAAAACTTCTTTAAAAACTGTTGTTGCATTTCATCCCAAGCACGAATGGATCCTGGTCTTAAATTTTATAGCCATGTTTTAGCTTTATCTTTTAATGAAAAAGGAAAAAGCTTTAATCTGATGGTGTTCATGCTACAATTTGAATCATTATAGGTGTTACAGACCTCCTTAAATTTCCTTTAAATACAAGTATAGATTTTCTAAATCTAAGTCATGAAAAGAAAGTAAAAGTTGAATAATGCCTAGCTTAAAATTAAAATGAGATGCATCCGGAGGAAAAACTATGCATGATGGTGCACTTGTTCTTGTGGGATTCATGTGGTCTCTAAGTGTTCTAACACGGTTATTCTCATTATTCTCATTATAAAGTGATTGATTATCTTCTTTGGCTATATTTTTTGAAAATGATGAGGATACCCTATAAAGTCTACTACTTAATATACGTGACCACACTCTCACGCACGTGTAGGAATGGAATAAAAGAAAAAAAAACAAAAGAAGAAACAAGAGAAAAGAAACAAAGTTATATACAAGAAAAGTGAAAAGAGAAAATAAATACTATAATTTGTACAAGAACTTACCTCCTCGGTAACGACGTCAAAAACTTGACACGACGAAAAGATTGATGTTTTCTCCCAAGTGCAGGAGTGTCGAAGTAATAACTAACCCGACAAGATCGGGGTCGAACCATAGGGAGGTTAATTGTATAAATTATAAATGACAATAATACAACAATAACAATAACAACAACAACAACAACAATAATAATAGTAGTAGTAGTAAT
>NW_011507268.1:0-1386 GCF_000495115.2 Populus euphratica | reverse complement strand
CATAAATAAATGACCAAGATAAAATCTCATCATCTTCAATCTTAAGATCACTAGGTCAAGATTTTCAAGCAACGTTGAAACAAATTTCTTAACTCGTAACAAATCAATTCATAGATCTTTATTTTTAACAACTTACAAATAATCAATCACTTCATCTTAAACCCATGATAATAATTATAAATCAACTTTAATAACATAAATTTTAAATTTTTATAAACTCTGATCTATTATTTAATTCCTCCTCAGGTTGTCCCCTTTGCTACTTTCTTGGAGACCTTCACCCATCACAACTCTTAGTTTTTTATATGCTTGCATAACATAGTATTTGATATTTTATTGCTTATTGCATGACGGAAAAACTTCATTGATCCTTTACTTTCTATATCCACCACAATATTTTCCCACCTTGGAACAACACTAGTCCCTTTCCCATTTATTTGTAACATTTTTAAGTTGACCAATGCTGAAGACCCTAAAATAAAATAATTGTATTAATGTAGCATAGTTTGAGTTAAGTTCTACATATATTTAAGTAGTTTCCAAGTTATTTTTTAAAAAAACAAATGTCATGACAATAAAAAGAACATCACATCCATGATACGCTCTAAGCAATAGACCTAGTATATTATATATCTTGTTTACTACTAGTATAAAAATGGCATCAACAATATATATTTAATCGTGTTTTTTTATTAATATACATGTTTGGACCAACTCGTATATACTTTGACTAATGTTTTGTGTCCTGGAATTAATAACCATGTAAATCTTTAGTAATATTGAGATTTATGATACTCGAACTGGTAACTTTTGAAAAGCAAACCTATGACCTAATTGATTAAGTTATACCTTTTTTTTTCTTCTGCACAATGCATTCAATATCTTATGCAAGTATAGAGCATCACAAATAAAATGTTTAACAATTTTTACTCTACAACATGCATAAACATTCAACATTTGGTCAAAAATCTGTGACAAATAACTTTTTTTTCTTATTCAAAATATACTATATCATTGTAGATATTATAACTAGTCCCAAATAATGAAATACTAGTCATCATACATGAAAATCACCGCAATCATACTTGATTAAAATCCTGGATTGATATTTATATATATATAATAAGAAATTCATATTTTTTTAGTTGATAAAAATGTCAATGTTCACAATTTGGTTTTCTAGATCAAGATAAACTACTTTATCAAAATAATTATACAATTTTAGTTCAACTTCAAATCTATTTTAGATCATATTTAAAGCGACTAAATTTTTAAATTAATCAATTAAACTATATTAGATAAAATAAACATGTTAAAGAATCTATTTTCAAGTAGTGATCAAAGCAAAGAAGTTTTTTTTTTTAGTTTAACTTTAAATAAGTTGGA
>NW_011507324.1:0-1341 GCF_000495115.2 Populus euphratica | reverse complement strand
AAGAACATAAAAAAAATAGTATAATACTAAACATAAATTACTATGAATTGTGATAGGAAATTATCTATTATGATTCATTTGTCATTTTTGTTTTTTATAGGTGTATATTTTTTTAATTTTTTTAGAATAATGAAATACCTCCCGTATTTTTAAAAGCAAAAAACCAGATAATTGATTGCTAAAGACTTTTTTAAATTTCATGTTTTTCCACATATTAAAATTACTAACCTACCCTTGGAATTAAATTTAATTTAGGCTTGCTTTGGGGGCAATTTTGGATTTTGGTGTTGGGTTTCACGTTTTAACTAGACTAGTAGAGGGGTAAATTGACATTTTATGTATATTAATTAAAAATTATTTAATTTTTGAATTTATCTGACGCATGTTATGACATTACCGAGTGTGGAAGGGTCGCGCCACGCTTCAATGGGACGTACGACATCATTCGAAGGTGAAACATTATCTTTCACCGTGTCATTAGTTTCTTTGCAACGCCCTTTTTCTTTACCAGTAATGCATGTTTTGTTTTTCTAGATGAATTTCAATTAGAGTTGCTTTTTCTTTCTCTTGTCTTTGAAATCACGTTTGGCAATTAAAATATCAAGGTAGTCTTGTTTATTGGGAATATTTGAGTATTAATTTTTATTTTTGTGATTTTTTATTATTATCTTTGGCTTTTTAATAAGTTTTTTTTTCAATTTTATTTTTTTAAATTTAGTCTTAGTTATTTTTTTCTTTATTTTTCTCTTATCTCTTTCATAAACTTTTAATTATTTTTAATTTCATCCTTCATCAAAATATTTAGTTTGTTACTTTTAAAAAAATTTAATCATTTTTCAGGTGGGTTTTTCTTTTAACTCTTTTATAAACTTGATTTTTCTTTTCATTTTAACCATTCAATTCAAAATTATCCACCCCGTTTCTTCTTCAAATTTGATCATTTTTTTTTTTTGTGATTGAATGGTTTTTCTTTAATCTCATCCTTTAACATTTGAATTTTTAAGGTTTAGACTTCATGATTTTTTCAGGTTTGATGCTTTTAATCAAATGATCCGGTTCATGAGTTTCATTAATTAACACAAGTTCTCATCTTCTTTTTTGTGAACTTATTTTCTGTTTTGATCTCATTAATCCACTTTGATTTAAAAAAAAGAAAGGCTTCATTGCTTTTTTTATTTTTCTTATAAAGTTATCTCAATCTCATAATTTGATCTAAGAGTTTAGCAAATTAATCTAGATAGGCTTACACCTTCTTCTTTTTTCTTTTTCATTTTTAGTTACTTTTTTTTTGGAATCCTTTTGTCTTATTGTTTTATTTTTGGGATGTCAATCACATATGAG
>NW_011507361.1:0-1316 GCF_000495115.2 Populus euphratica | reverse complement strand
TCATTTGGAAACATGACATTGGAGATGAATATTTTCAACATTTGCAAGCAACCTCGAGATGATAATGATTTACAAGAAGTAGATCATATTGACGAATTAGTTTATGATCAACTTGAAACTACTTTAAGTAAAAATGACTTGGATGAATCTGAAAATTTGCAAATGATTTATTCTGAGGAAAACATAGCGGATGAAAAATGCACCAAAAATATTGATGCGAATCTTTTGTCAACAATGACAACAGATTCGACATCTGACAGCACACCAATGTGATGCGAATCTTTTGTCAACAGTGACAACAGATTCGACATCTGACATCACACCAATGGATGATTACTTTCCTAACGAATCCTTACTTTCTCTTAGTCCAATGCCTTGGTATGATAAAAATATTAATTTTCTTGCTTTAGGAGATTTGCCAGCTGATTGGAGTACTCAAGACAAAGAAAAGTTTTTGAACGAAGTGAAGAGCTTTTATTGTGATGACCCTAACTTATTCAAATATTGTCCTGATCAAATATTTCAAAGATTCATTTCCGACAATGAGGTAAGTAGTGTCATTAAACTTTGTCATTCTGAAGCATGTGGAAGTTATTTCTCGTCAAAAACGACAGCTGCAAAAATCTTTCAAAATGGATTTTATTGGCCCACCATGTTCAAGGACACGCATGCATTCTGCAAAACTTGTGAAAATTGTCAAAAGATTGATACTGGTAAAAAAGTTTTGTTTTATCATTCTCAACTCTATTCATTACCTAGAGAGCTAAGATAAAGATGGAGCAATCCTTATGGGCCTGTGATATTGAGAATTCAATGAATGACAATGATTTTAAGAAAAATGGACATCATTTGAAAGCTTACTTTGATAATTTTCCTAGTGAAAATGAATCAGCTGGTTTGAATGATCTTGTAGATAAAGGTTGATTATTTTGTTTTTCTCACATTTTCTTTTTTATGTTTCTTTTTGAGTGATTTTTTGCTAGTTTCTCTCACCCCGGTCAAATAGCGGACAACGGTACTCCATGACTTAAGTCGGTTCTTTCAGTTTCCCACAATAACTGATATTTGTGTATATATTTGTGCAATTCTTTGAATCTCTCTTCCAATTCTCATTTGATAATGGACACTAATCTTGAAAAATTGAAAAAGTATTTTCCCGCTCTGCCTCAGAATGCGATTACAAAAATTTACCGTGCTAGATGTGCAAGATTGAGATTGTTAATGAACCATGGAATTCCTGAACATATTCGCTGGTTGATTGAAGCAAAGGTCCGATTATCAGGTCAGTCCTCTAACTCTTTCATTTCACACATACC
>NW_011507266.1:0-1387 GCF_000495115.2 Populus euphratica | reverse complement strand
TTTTTTTTTTCTATTTCATACTTCATGAGAAGAAACATTTAATTGTATAAATGGTATTTTATTATGAATATAACATGTAATAAATAAAGTTTCACCCTATAAATTATTTGATAAATTAGCATTCAAAAGCGTAACAGTAATTATATATAGTGAGGTCATATTTTTCCTTTCAGCAGGTTTATTATGTTGCGGTGTATAGGGTGCTATATTTGATGAATTATTTTGTTTTCCTCACAAAATATAGAAAACTCATTAGAAAAGTATTTTCCACCTCTATCATTTCTAAGAATTTTAATTTACCTTTTATTTTGAGTTTTTACCATTTTCTTGAATTTTTTTTTTTTAAAGGATTATCTATGGTTCTTAAGAAGTAAACATAAGTAAAACAAGAATAATTATCAATAAAAATTATGAAATATATTTTTTTCACCCGTTGTTAACATATCATTTACTTCACATATATCAGAATGGATCAACTCAAGTAATTAAGAATATTTTTTACCTTAGAAAAAGGCTTTTTTTTGTTATATTTGCTTGAATACATACTTCATATTTATCATTATTATCATGTTGATATAAAATATAATCATGCTTACACATATATTTTAAATATCTATAATTTAGATATTCTAATCTAGCATGCCAAAGAAAAAGAAGTAGACTCAATCATGTAAGCATAAATAACATTGACTTTATTAATACTGAACTTAAACATGTCATCATAAAAATATTTTTTTTCCCACAAACATCTTACTCTTAGTTACAATAACTTTACTAGACTTTAAAACAATCTTGAATCATTTCTCACTCAAGAGGCTAGCAGATACAAGGTTTTTCCTAGTCATTGGAACATGAAACACATTGACTAAAAATTTATCCAGAAGTAAAGTACAACTCGACAATTTTTTTTCCAAGACTTTTGCAGAATTATGGTTGCTTATCAAGACCTCTTCAGGCTTCTTCGATTCTTCATAAGTCTTGAACCATACTTTGTTATTGTAAATATGAATTGTTGCATCAGAATCCAACCACCAGTTTGAAGTCTTCATAATATTAGTTGTCATATTTAATTTAGTAAATATTCCAATTTAAATGTTTGAAACCATGACAACTAACTCCTTTACTTTTTTTTCCAACCATATTCACTTTATAAAATTCATTTTTCTTGTTGAAACTCTTGAATCTACACTATTTTATGTAGTGTTTTTTTATTTCCATAATGAAAAAAAAACCCTATGCTTCTTGTTAGCATTATGTTTCTTCTTGAATTTGTTTCCTTTCTTTTATATTTTTAGATTGTTTTGAGTCATTGTTAAACCAATTTCAATATTAAATTCATTTTAGAATTTATTGCTTGCAATTCATATATATGAAATTGAACTTCAAT